>NW_027268703.1:0-20235 GCF_963676685.1 Mytilus edulis | reverse complement strand
GTTACAAACAGGTGCTGAAAAATGTACATTATCAGAAAATAATCAATAAATGTGTTTTAAAGTTACAACGGATTAATTAAATCCAAAACATGCACTGCTTGTGAACTGTCATCAAAATGTCAATTTCCTACAATGACAAAAGAAATTACATTGTGTGCATTCCGTCTCTATACATGTTGTCTGTTCAAAGTCCCCACCTAAAAAGGAATAAAAAGACTATCTTTTCGTTATTATAAACCCGTGTCACGTGATGTGGCGCGCGCGCTGTACTAAAATAAAAGAAAAACTTTCCAAACTAAACATGAAACTTCTCCGGTAACAATAATATAGACCCCATACAGAAACAAACAAACAAACAAACAAACAAACAAACAAACAAACAAACACTCCCCCCCCCCCCCCCAATTCAATTAATTTTAAAGGGGGAAAGACCCCCTACAATTGCTTTTTTAAAGCAATTGATTTATATTGTAAAAAACCTTTTTAACCATTCTGTTCCGTTAATAAAAAAAAAAAATCTCCCCTAGACCCCCTTTTGCCCCCCCCCCCTTTTTTTTAACCCTCCACTTACAACTGAATGTAGGTTGTGTACTATCTATCCTATCAACGTAAAACGAACGACAACTCCAGTTTTTTCCATATTATTAGGTCTTTCCACTTTTCTGTGGAAAGCCTATTGTATTTGTTCTGATTATTATTATTATTATTATTATTTTTTTTTTTCCGCCAAATTTGATCTTGCGATAAATGTTTGTTTCGCAATATGTCGCTTAGATTTTTTTCATATTGTATCGTATAGTTTATGCGCTTTTAAATTTCACCCTGCTAAGCCGAACCATTTTCTTTGTAAGAGTTATCTCCCTATTCACTGTTTGTCATGTGTGTGCATCTCCTTCGTAACAAAATAAGAAAGCGACAAAATTCTTTTTACAAATTGTTCGTTACATCCTCAGGAATTTTTGGCTAATTTGGATCGAAGCGATTCGATGAAATTTTATAGGAGTTATGTACCTTTACGGAATAAATTTGTCGGTATGTTTTTTTAACTCATAAACCGTTAACCGTATAACCCTGGAATGTTTTTATTTGAGTCCCCTGGGTCCTAACTTAGAAAATTAGGTCAAGGTCAAAGGTCAAGGTCATATTTTAGATTTTCACATGTCTTTGATTTCCCTATAATTCTTGAATGGCTATAGATACAGAAAATTTAAGCAGTGAAAAATGTTAAGTACTTCAAGGGCAACTTTGTTACTTTATGATTGTATTGGTTTTACCATTATGTAAGGGACATAACCCCCCATTGATGGTTTATAAAAAGCCATTATTAGGCAAAACTCTTAAACAAAAGGTCCTTGACCCATAGGGTCTTTTGCAATGACATTGTGAAGCAATGACCTTGACAAAGGTCACAAGGTCAAAGGTCAAGGTCATGTACATATGTGATTTGGGGCACGACTTGAAGAATTTTATGTGTGTTTGCCAACCAACCAACCAACCAACCAACCAACCAACCAACCAACCAATCAATCAATCAATCAATCATGATCATGATCAATCAACCAATAATGATCATGATCATGATCAATCAATCAATCATGTTTCCGTCTCATGTGTTTATTATAGGGTTCAAGATATTCTTTGTTTCTTTTTCGCTGTTTCAATTGACCCTAACCAACCAACCAACCAACCAACCAACCAACTTATCAATCAATCAATCAATCAATCAATCAATCAATCAATCAATCAATCAATCATGATCATGATCATGATCAATCAATCATCTTTCCGTCTCATGTGTTTAATATAGGGTCCAAGATCTTCTTTGTGTCTTTTTCCGTGTTTCAATTGACCCTATCCATCGTGTTTAACCAACCAACCAACCAACCAACCAACCAACCAACCAACCAACTAATCAATCAATCAATCAATCAATCAATCAATCATGATCATGATCAACCAATCATGTTTCCGTCTCATGTGTTTAATATAGGGTCCAAGATCTTCTTTGTCTTATTCCGTGTTTCAATTGACCCTATCCATCGTGTTTAATCAACCAACCAACCAACCAACCAACCAACTAATCAATCAATCAATCAATCAATCAATCAATCAATCAATCAATCATGATCATGATCAACCAATCATGTTTCCGTCTCATGTGTTTAATATAGGGTCCAAGATCTTCTTTGTGTCTTATTCCGTGTTTCAATTGACCCTATCCAACGTGTTTAACCAACCAACCAACCCACTCATCAACTAATCGATCAACTAATCAATTAATCAATCAATCAATCAATCAATCTGTATGACTGTTTATTCATGAGTTTATTGAAGGAGCAAACTCTTATTTATTCAAGAAAAATTGAAATTTAATATTGTTCTTACGTCACTTCTGAAAAAAAAATCCACATGTTCTCTGAAACTACAAGTACAATCGACCTCAAAATTTGCAGTCAGCAGGGCATACATGTACTAAAAGTTTATAAAAAAACTTGGTGCAGATATCTTTCCCAGCTTTTCCTAGAGAAAAATTTTGGCAATGCCGTAAAAATCGCTTGCTAGGTCCGTAAATCTCAGTAAAAACCTACAATAAAATGTCCGCTCCGAGATTGAAATACTAATCTGTGTTACAAACAGGTGCTGAAAAATGTACATTATCAGAAAATAATCAATAAATGTGTTTTAAAGTTACAACGGATTAATTAAATCCAAAACATGCACTGCTTGTGAACTGTCATCAAAATGTCAATTTCCTACAATGACAAAAGAAATTACATTGTGTGCATTCCGTCTCTATACATGTTGTCTGTTCAAAGTCCCCACCTAAAAAGGAATAAAAAGACTATCTTTTCGTTATTATAAACCCGTGTCACGTGATGTGGCGCGCGCGCTGTACCTAAAATAAAAGAAAAACTTTCCAAACTAAACATGAAACTTCTCCGGTAACAATAATATAGACCCCATACAGAAACAAACAAACAAACAAACAAACACCCCCCCCCCCCCCCCCCCCCACCCCCAATTCAATTAATTTTAAAGGGGGAAAGACCCCCTACAATTGCTTTTTTAAAGCAATTGATTTATATTGTAAAAAACCTTTTTAACCATTCTGTTCCGTTAATAAAAAAAAAAAAAAAAATCTCCCCGAGACCCCCTTTTGCCCCCCCCCCCCCCCTTTTTTTTTTAACCCTCCACTTACAACTGAATGTAGGTTGTGTGCTATCTATCCTATCAACGTAAAACGAACGACAACTCCAGTTTTTTCCATATTATTAGGTCTTTCCACTTTTCTGTGGAAAGCCTATTGTATTTGTTCTGATTATTATTATTATTATTATTTTTTTTTTTTTTTTTTTCTTCCGCCAAATTTTGTTCTTGCGATAAATGTTTGTTTCGCAATATGTCGCTTAGATTTTTTTCATATTGTATCGTATAGGTTATGCGCTTTTAAATTTCACCCTGCTAAGCCGAACCATTTTCTTTGTAAGAGTTATCTCCCTATTCACTGTTTGTCATGTGTGTGCATCTCCTTCGTAACAAAATAAGAAAGCGACAAAATTCTTTTTACAAATTGTTCGTTACATCCTCAGGAATTTTTGGCTAATTTGGATCGAAGCGATTCGATGAAATTTTATAGGAGTTATGTACCTTTACGGAATAAATTTGTCGGTATGTTTTTTTAACTCATAAACCGTTAACCGTATAACCCTGGAATGTTTTTATTTGAGTCCCCTGGGTCCTAACTTAGAAAATTAGGTCAAGGTCAAAGGTCAAGGTCATATTTTAGATTTTCATATGTCTTTGATTTCCCTATAATTCTTGAATGGTTATAGATACAGAAAATTTAAGCAGTGAAAAATGTTCAGTACTTCAAGGGGCAACTTTGTTACATTATGACTGTATTGGTTTTACCATTATGTAAGGGACATAACCCCCATTGATGGTTTATAAAAAGCCATTATTAGGCAAAACACTTAAACAAAAGGTCCTTGACCCATAGGGTCTTTTGCAATGACATTGTGAAGCAATGACCTTGACAAAGGTCACAAGGTCAAAGGTCAAGGTCATGTACATATGTGATTTGGGGCACGACTTGAAGATTTTTATGTGTGTTTGCCAACCAACCAACCAACCAACCAATCATGATCAATCAATAATGATCAATCAACAAATCATGATCATGATCAATCAACCAATCATGATCATGATTAATCAATCAATCAATCATGTTTCAGTCTCATGTGTTTAATATAGGGTTCAAGATCTCCTTTGTTTCTTTTTCGCTGTTTCAATTGACCCTTTCCAACGTGTTTAACCAACCAACCAACCAACCAACCAACCAACCAACCAATCAATCAATCAATCAATCAATTAATCATGATCAATCAATCATGATCAATCAATCATGTTTCCGTCTCGTCTCGTGTGTTTAATATAGGGTCCAAGATCTTCTTTGTTTCTTTTTCGCTGTTTCAATTGGCCCTATCCAACGTGTTTAACCAACCAACCAACCAACCAACCAACCAACCAACCAACCAACCAACCAACCAACCAATCAATCAATCAATCAATCAATCAATCAATCAATCAATCAATCAATCAATCAATCAATCAATCAATCAATCAAGTTTCCGTCTCGTCTCGCGTGTTTAATATAGGGTCCAAGATCTTCTTTGTTTCTTTTTCGCTGTTTCAATTGGCCCTATCCAACGTGTTTAACCAACCAACCAACCAACCAACCAACCAACCAACCAACCAACCAACCAACCAATCAATCAATCATGTTTCCGTCTCGTGTGTTTAATATAGGGTCCAAGATCTTTTTTGTTTCTTTTTCGCTGTTTGAATTGGCCCTATCCAACGTGTTTTACCAACCAACCAACTAATCAATAAATCAATCAATCAATCATGATCAATCAATCAATCATGATTAATCAATCATGATCATGATCAATCAATCATGTTTCATGATCAATCAATCATGTTTCATGAAAAATTGAAATTTAATATTGTTCTTGCGTCACTTCTGAAAAAAAAATCCACATGTACTCTGAAACTACAAATACAATCGACCTCAAAATTTGCAGTCAGCAGGGCATACATGTACTAAAAGTTTGTAAAAAAATTTGGTGCAGATATCTCTCAAAGCTTTTCCTAGAGAAAAAAAATTGCAATGCCGTAAAAATTGCTTGCTAGGTCCGTAAATTTCAGTAAAAGCCTACAATAAAATGTCCGCTCCGAGATTGAAATACTAATCTGTGTTACAAACAGGTGCTGAAAAATGTACATTATCAGAAAATAATCAATAAATGTGTTTTAAAGTTACACCGGATCAAATAAATCCAAATCATGCACTGTTTGTGAACTGTCATCAAAATGTCAATTTCCTACAATGACAAAAGAAATTGCATTGTGTGCATTCCGTCTCTATACATGTTGTCTGTTCAAAGTCCCCACCTAAAAAGGAATAAAAAGACTATCTTTTCGTTATTATAAACCCGTGTCACGTGATGTGGCGCGCGCGCTGTACCTAAAATAAAAGAAAAACTTTCCAAACTAAACATGAAACTTCTCCGGTAACAATAATATAGACCCCATACAGAAACAAACAAACAAACAAACAAACACCCCCCCCCCCCCCCCACCCCCAATTCAATTAATTTTAAAGGGGGAAAGACCCCCTACAATTGCTTTTTTAAAGCAATTGATTTATATTGTAAAAAACCTTTTTAACCATTCTGTTCCGTTAATAAAAAAAAAAAAAAAAATCTCCCCGAGACCCCCTTTTGCCCCCCCCCCCCCCTTTTTTTTTTAACCCTCCACTTACAACTGAATGTAGGTTGTGTGCTATCTATCCTATCAACGTAAAACGAACGACAACTCCAGTTTTTTCCATATTATTAGGTCTTTCCACTTTTCTGTGGAAAGCCTATTGTATTTGTTCTGATTATTATTATTATTATTATTTTTTTTTTTTTTTTTTTCTTCCGCCAAATTTTGTTCTTGCGATAAATGTTTGTTTCGCAATATGTCGCTTAGATTTTTTTCATATTGTATCGTATAGGTTATGCGCTTTTAAATTTCACCCTGCTAAGCCGAACCATTTTCTTTGTAAGAGTTATCTCCCTATTCACTGTTTGTCATGTGTGTGCATCTCCTTCGTAACAAAATAAGAAAGCGACAAAATTCTTTTTACAAATTGTTCGTTACATCCTCAGGAATTTTTGGCTAATTTGGATCGAAGCGATTCGATGAAATTTTATAGGAGTTATGTACCTTTACGGAATAAATTTGTCGGTATGTTTTTTTAACTCATAAACCGTTAACCGTATAACCCTGGAATGTTTTTATTTGAGTCCCCTGGGTCCTAACTTAGAAAATTAGGTCAAGGTCAAAGGTCAAGGTCATATTTTAGATTTTCACATGTCTTTGATTTCCCTATAATTCTTGAATGGCTATAGATACAGAAAATTTAAGCAGTGAAAAATGTTAAGTACTTCAAGGGGCAACTTTGTTACTTTATGATTGTATTGGTTTTACCATTATGTAAGGGACATAACCCCCATTGATGGTTTATAAAAAGCCATTATTAGGCAAAACTCTTAAACAAAAGGTCCTTGACCCATAGGGTCTTTTGCAATGACATTGTGAAGCAATGACCTTGACAAAGGTCACAAGGTCAAAGGTCAAGGTCATGTACATATGTGATTTGGGGCACGACTTGAAGAATTTTATGTGTGTTTGCCAACCAACCAACCAACCAACCAACCAACCAACCAACCAACCAATCAATCAATCAATCAATCATGATCATGATCAATCAACCAATAATGATCATGATCATGATCAATCAATCAATCATGTTTCCGTCTCATGTGTTTATTATAGGGTTCAAGATATTCTTTGTTTCTTTTTCGCTGTTTCAATTGACCCTAACCAACCAACCAACCAACCAACCAACCAACTTATCAATCAATCAATCAATCAATCAATCAATCAATCAATCAATCAATCAATCATGATCATGATCATGATCAATCAATCATCTTTCCGTCTCATGTGTTTAATATAGGGTCCAAGATCTTCTTTGTGTCTTTTTCCGTGTTTCAATTGACCCTATCCATCGTGTTTAACCAACCAACCAACCAACCAACCAACCAACCAACCAACCAACTAATCAATCAATCAATCAATCAATCAATCAATCATGATCATGATCAACCAATCATGTTTCCGTCTCATGTGTTTAATATAGGGTCCAAGATCTTCTTTGTCTTATTCCGTGTTTCAATTGACCCTATCCATCGTGTTTAATCAACCAACCAACCAACCAACCAACCAACTAATCAATCAATCAATCAATCAATCAATCAATCAATCAATCAATCATGATCATGATCAACCAATCATGTTTCCGTCTCATGTGTTTAATATAGGGTCCAAGATCTTCTTTGTGTCTTATTCCGTGTTTCAATTGACCCTATCCAACGTGTTTAACCAACCAACCAACCCACTCATCAACTAATCGATCAACTAATCAATTAATCAATCAATCAATCAATCAATCTGTATGACTGTTTATTCATGAGTTTATTGAAGGAGCAAACTCTTATTTATTCAAGAAAAATTGAAATTTAATATTGTTCTTACGTCACTTCTGAAAAAAAAATCCACATGTTCTCTGAAACTACAAGTACAATCGACCTCAAAATTTGCAGTCAGCAGGGCATACATGTACTAAAAGTTTATAAAAAAACTTGGTGCAGATATCTTTCCCAGCTTTTCCTAGAGAAAAATTTTGGCAATGCCGTAAAAATCGCTTGCTAGGTCCGTAAATCTCAGTAAAAACCTACAATAAAATGTCCGCTCCGAGATTGAAATACTAATCTGTGTTACAAACAGGTGCTGAAAAATGTACATTATCAGAAAATAATCAATAAATGTGTTTTAAAGTTACAACGGATTAATTAAATCCAAAACATGCACTGCTTGTGAACTGTCATCAAAATGTCAATTTCCTACAATGACAAAAGAAATTACATTGTGTGCATTCCGTCTCTATACATGTTGTCTGTTCAAAGTCCCCACCTAAAAAGGAATAAAAAGACTATCTTTTCGTTATTATAAACCCGTGTCACGTGATGTGGCGCGCGCGCTGTACCTAAAATAAAAGAAAAACTTTCCAAACTAAACATGAAACTTCTCCGGTAACAATAATATAGACCCCATACAGAAACAAACAAACAAACAAACAAACACCCCCCCCCCCCCCCCCCCCCCCCAATTCAATTAATTTTAAAGGGGGAAAGACCCCCTACAATTGCTTTTTTAAAGCAATTGATTTATATTGTAAAAAACCTTTTTAACCATTCTGTTCCGTTAATAAAAAAAAAAAAAAAAATCTCCCCGAGACCCCCTTTTGCCCCCCCCCCCCCCTTTTTTTTTTAACCCTCCACTTACAACTGAATGTAGGTTGTGTGCTATCTATCCTATCAACGTAAAACGAACGACAACTCCAGTTTTTTCCATATTATTAGGTCTTTCCACTTTTCTGTGGAAAGCCTATTGTATTTGTTCTGATTATTATTATTATTATTATTTTTTTTTTTTTTTTTTTCTTCCGCCAAATTTTGTTCTTGCGATAAATGTTTGTTTCGCAATATGTCGCTTAGATTTTTTTCATATTGTATCGTATAGGTTATGCGCTTTTAAATTTCACCCTGCTAAGCCGAACCATTTTCTTTGTAAGAGTTATCTCCCTATTCACTGTTTGTCATGTGTGTGCATCTCCTTCGTAACAAAATAAGAAAGCGACAAAATTCTTTTTACAAATTGTTCGTTACATCCTCAGGAATTTTTGGCTAATTTGGATCGAAGCGATTCGATGAAATTTTATAGGAGTTATGTACCTTTACGGAATAAATTTGTCGGTATGTTTTTTTAACTCATAAACCGTTAACCGTATAACCCTGGAATGTTTTTATTTGAGTCCCCTGGGTCCTAACTTAGAAAATTAGGTCAAGGTCAAAGGTCAAGGTCATATTTTAGATTTTCATATGTCTTTGATTTCCCTATAATTCTTGAATGGTTATAGATACAGAAAATTTAAGCAGTGAAAAATGTTCAGTACTTCAAGGGGCAACTTTGTTACATTATGACTGTATTGGTTTTACCATTATGTAAGGGACATAACCCCCATTGATGGTTTATAAAAAGCCATTATTAGGCAAAACACTTAAACAAAAGGTCCTTGACCCATAGGGTCTTTTGCAATGACATTGTGAAGCAATGACCTTGACAAAGGTCACAAGGTCAAAGGTCAAGGTCATGTACATATGTGATTTGGGGCACGACTTGAAGATTTTTATGTGTGTTTGCCAACCAACCAACCAACCAACCAATCATGATCAATCAATAATGATCAATCAACAAATCATGATCATGATCAATCAACCAATCATGATCATGATTAATCAATCAATCAATCATGTTTCAGTCTCATGTGTTTAATATAGGGTTCAAGATCTCCTTTGTTTCTTTTTCGCTGTTTCAATTGACCCTTTCCAACGTGTTTAACCAACCAACCAACCAACCAACCAACCAACCAACCAATCAATCAATCAATCAATCAATTAATCATGATCAATCAATCATGATCAATCAATCATGTTTCCGTCTCGTCTCGTGTGTTTAATATAGGGTCCAAGATCTTCTTTGTTTCTTTTTCGCTGTTTCAATTGGCCCTATCCAACGTGTTTAACCAACCAACCAACCAACCAACCAACCAACCAACCAACCAACCAACCAACCAACCAATCAATCAATCAATCAATCAATCAATCAATCAATCAATCAATCAATCAATCAATCAATCAATCAATCAATCAAGTTTCCGTCTCGTCTCGCGTGTTTAATATAGGGTCCAAGATCTTCTTTGTTTCTTTTTCGCTGTTTCAATTGGCCCTATCCAACGTGTTTAACCAACCAACCAACCAACCAACCAACCAACCAACCAACCAACCAACCAACCAATCAATCAATCATGTTTCCGTCTCGTGTGTTTAATATAGGGTCCAAGATCTTTTTTGTTTCTTTTTCGCTGTTTGAATTGGCCCTATCCAACGTGTTTTACCAACCAACCAACTAATCAATAAATCAATCAATCAATCATGATCAATCAATCAATCATGATTAATCAATCATGATCATGATCAATCAATCATGTTTCATGATCAATCAATCATGTTTCATGAAAAATTGAAATTTAATATTGTTCTTGCGTCACTTCTGAAAAAAAAATCCACATGTACTCTGAAACTACAAATACAATCGACCTCAAAATTTGCAGTCAGCAGGGCATACATGTACTAAAAGTTTGTAAAAAAATTTGGTGCAGATATCTCTCAAAGCTTTTCCTAGAGAAAAAAAATTGCAATGCCGTAAAAATTGCTTGCTAGGTCCGTAAATTTCAGTAAAAGCCTACAATAAAATGTCCGCTCCGAGATTGAAATACTAATCTGTGTTACAAACAGGTGCTGAAAAATGTACATTATCAGAAAATAATCAATAAATGTGTTTTAAAGTTACACCGGATCAAATAAATCCAAATCATGCACTGTTTGTGAACTGTCATCAAAATGTCAATTTCCTACAATGACAAAAGAAATTGCATTGTGTGCATTCCGTCTCTATACATGTTGTCTGTTCAAAGTCCCCACCTAAAAAGGAATAAAAAGACTATCTTTTCGTTATTATAAACCCGTGTCACGTGATGTGGCGCGCGCGCTGTACCTAAAATAAAAGAAAAACTTTCCAAACTAAACATGAAACTTCTCCGGTAACAATAATATAGACCCCATACAGAAACAAACAAACAAACAAACAAACACCCCCCCCCCCCCCCCCCCACCCCCAATTCAATTAATTTTAAAGGGGGAAAGACCCCCTACAATTGCTTTTTTAAAGCAATTGATTTATATTGTAAAAAACCTTTTTAACCATTCTGTTCCGTTAATAAAAAAAAAAAAAAAAATCTCCCCGAGACCCCCTTTTGCCCCCCCCCCCCCCTTTTTTTTTAACCCTCCACTTACAACTGAATGTAGGTTGTGTGCTATCTATCCTATCAACGTAAAACGAACGACAACTCCAGTTTTTTCCATATTATTAGGTCTTTCCACTTTTCTGTGGAAAGCCTATTGTATTTGTTCTGATTATTATTATTATTATTATTTTTTTTTTTTTTTTTTCTTCCGCCAAATTTTGTTCTTGCGATAAATGTTTGTTTCGCAATATGTCGCTTAGATTTTTTTCATATTGTATCGTATAGGTTATGCGCTTTTAAATTTCACCCTGCTAAGCCGAACCATTTTCTTTGTAAGAGTTATCTCCCTATTCACTGTTTGTCATGTGTGTGCATCTCCTTCGTAACAAAATAAGAAAGCGACAAAATTCTTTTTACAAATTGTTCGTTACATCCTCAGGAATTTTTGGCTAATTTGGATCGAAGCGATTCGATGAAATTTTATAGGAGTTATGTACCTTTACGGAATAAATTTGTCGGTATGTTTTTTTAACTCATAAACCGTTAACCGTATAACCCTGGAATGTTTTTATTTGAGTCCCCTGGGTCCTAACTTAGAAAATTAGGTCAAGGTCAAAGGTCAAGGTCATATTTTAGATTTTCATATGTCTTTGATTTCCCTATAATTCTTGAATGGTTATAGATACAGAAAATTTAAGCAGTGAAAAATGTTCAGTACTTCAAGGGGCAACTTTGTTACATTATGACTGTATTGGTTTTACCATTATGTAAGGGACATAACCCCCATTGATGGTTTATAAAAAGCCATTATTAGGCAAAACACTTAAACAAAAGGTCCTTGACCCATAGGGTCTTTTGCAATGACATTGTGAAGCAATGACCTTGACAAAGGTCACAAGGTCAAAGGTCAAGGTCATGTACATATGTGATTTGGGGCACGACTTGAAGATTTTTATGTGTGTTTGCCAACCAACCAACCAACCAACCAATCATGATCAATCAATAATGATCAATCAACAAATCATGATCATGATCAATCAACCAATCATGATCATGATTAATCAATCAATCAATCATGTTTCAGTCTCATGTGTTTAATATAGGGTTCAAGATCTCCTTTGTTTCTTTTTCGCTGTTTCAATTGACCCTTTCCAACGTGTTTAACCAACCAACCAACCAACCAACCAACCAACCAACCAATCAATCAATCAATCAATCAATTAATCATGATCAATCAATCATGATCAATCAATCATGTTTCCGTCTCGTCTCGTGTGTTTAATATAGGGTCCAAGATCTTCTTTGTTTCTTTTTCGCTGTTTCAATTGGCCCTATCCAACGTGTTTAACCAACCAACCAACCAACCAACCAACCAACCAACCAACCAACCAACCAACCAACCAATCAATCAATCAATCAATCAATCAATCAATCAATCAATCAATCAATCAATCAATCAATCAATCAATCAATCAAGTTTCCGTCTCGTCTCGCGTGTTTAATATAGGGTCCAAGATCTTCTTTGTTTCTTTTTCGCTGTTTCAATTGGCCCTATCCAACGTGTTTAACCAACCAACCAACCAACCAACCAACCAACCAACCAACCAACCAACCAACCAATCAATCAATCATGTTTCCGTCTCGTGTGTTTAATATAGGGTCCAAGATCTTTTTTGTTTCTTTTTCGCTGTTTGAATTGGCCCTATCCAACGTGTTTTACCAACCAACCAACTAATCAATAAATCAATCAATCAATCATGATCAATCAATCAATCATGATTAATCAATCATGATCATGATCAATCAATCATGTTTCATGATCAATCAATCATGTTTCATGAAAAATTGAAATTTAATATTGTTCTTGCGTCACTTCTGAAAAAAAAATCCACATGTACTCTGAAACTACAAATACAATCGACCTCAAAATTTGCAGTCAGCAGGGCATACATGTACTAAAAGTTTGTAAAAAAATTTGGTGCAGATATCTCTCAAAGCTTTTCCTAGAGAAAAAAAATTGCAATGCCGTAAAAATTGCTTGCTAGGTCCGTAAATTTCAGTAAAAGCCTACAATAAAATGTCCGCTCCGAGATTGAAATACTAATCTGTGTTACAAACAGGTGCTGAAAAATGTACATTATCAGAAAATAATCAATAAATGTGTTTTAAAGTTACACCGGATCAAATAAATCCAAATCATGCACTGTTTGTGAACTGTCATCAAAATGTCAATTTCCTACAATGACAAAAGAAATTGCATTGTGTGCATTCCGTCTCTATACATGTTGTCTGTTCAAAGTCCCCACCTAAAAAGGAATAAAAAGACTATCTTTTCGTTATTATAAACCCGTGTCACGTGATGTGGCGCGCGCGCTGTACCTAAAATAAAAGAAAAACTTTCCAAACTAAACATGAAACTTCTCCGGTAACAATAATATAGACCCCATACAGAAACAAACAAACAAACAAACAAACACCCCCCCCCCCCCCCCCCCACCCCCAATTCAATTAATTTTAAAGGGGGAAAGACCCCCTACAATTGCTTTTTTAAAGCAATTGATTTATATTGTAAAAAACCTTTTTAACCATTCTGTTCCGTTAATAAAAAAAAAAAAAAAAATCTCCCCGAGACCCCCTTTTGCCCCCCCCCCCCCCTTTTTTTTTTAACCCTCCACTTACAACTGAATGTAGGTTGTGTGCTATCTATCCTATCAACGTAAAACGAACGACAACTCCAGTTTTTTCCATATTATTAGGTCTTTCCACTTTTCTGTGGAAAGCCTATTGTATTTGTTCTGATTATTATTATTATTATTATTTTTTTTTTTTTTTTTTTCTTCCGCCAAATTTTGTTCTTGCGATAAATGTTTGTTTCGCAATATGTCGCTTAGATTTTTTTCATATTGTATCGTATAGGTTATGCGCTTTTAAATTTCACCCTGCTAAGCCGAACCATTTTCTTTGTAAGAGTTATCTCCCTATTCACTGTTTGTCATGTGTGTGCATCTCCTTCGTAACAAAATAAGAAAGCGACAAAATTCTTTTTACAAATTGTTCGTTACATCCTCAGGAATTTTTGGCTAATTTGGATCGAAGCGATTCGATGAAATTTTATAGGAGTTATGTACCTTTACGGAATAAATTTGTCGGTATGTTTTTTTAACTCATAAACCGTTAACCGTATAACCCTGGAATGTTTTTATTTGAGTCCCCTGGGTCCTAACTTAGAAAATTAGGTCAAGGTCAAAGGTCAAGGTCATATTTTAGATTTTCATATGTCTTTGATTTCCCTATAATTCTTGAATGGTTATAGATACAGAAAATTTAAGCAGTGAAAAATGTTCAGTACTTCAAGGGGCAACTTTGTTACATTATGACTGTATTGGTTTTACCATTATGTAAGGGACATAACCCCCATTGATGGTTTATAAAAAGCCATTATTAGGCAAAACACTTAAACAAAAGGTCCTTGACCCATAGGGTCTTTTGCAATGACATTGTGAAGCAATGACCTTGACAAAGGTCACAAGGTCAAAGGTCAAGGTCATGTACATATGTGATTTGGGGCACGACTTGAAGATTTTTATGTGTGTTTGCCAACCAACCAACCAACCAACCAATCATGATCAATCAATAATGATCAATCAACAAATCATGATCATGATCAATCAACCAATCATGATCATGATTAATCAATCAATCAATCATGTTTCAGTCTCATGTGTTTAATATAGGGTTCAAGATCTCCTTTGTTTCTTTTTCGCTGTTTCAATTGACCCTTTCCAACGTGTTTAACCAACCAACCAACCAACCAACCAACCAACCAACCAATCAATCAATCAATCAATCAATTAATCATGATCAATCAATCATGATCAATCAATCATGTTTCCGTCTCGTCTCGTGTGTTTAATATAGGGTCCAAGATCTTCTTTGTTTCTTTTTCGCTGTTTCAATTGGCCCTATCCAACGTGTTTAACCAACCAACCAACCAACCAACCAACCAACCAACCAACCAACCAACCAACCAACCAATCAATCAATCAATCAATCAATCAATCAATCAATCAATCAATCAATCAATCAATCAATCAATCAATCAATCAAGTTTCCGTCTCGTCTCGCGTGTTTAATATAGGGTCCAAGATCTTCTTTGTTTCTTTTTCGCTGTTTCAATTGGCCCTATCCAACGTGTTTAACCAACCAACCAACCAACCAACCAACCAACCAACCAACCAACCAACCAACCAATCAATCAATCATGTTTCCGTCTCGTGTGTTTAATATAGGGTCCAAGATCTTTTTTGTTTCTTTTTCGCTGTTTGAATTGGCCCTATCCAACGTGTTTTACCAACCAACCAACTAATCAATAAATCAATCAATCAATCATGATCAATCAATCAATCATGATTAATCAATCATGATCATGATCAATCAATCATGTTTCATGATCAATCAATCATGTTTCATGAAAAATTGAAATTTAATATTGTTCTTGCGTCACTTCTGAAAAAAAAATCCACATGTACTCTGAAACTACAAATACAATCGACCTCAAAATTTGCAGTCAGCAGGGCATACATGTACTAAAAGTTTGTAAAAAAATTTGGTGCAGATATCTCTCAAAGCTTTTCCTAGAGAAAAAAAATTGCAATGCCGTAAAAATTGCTTGCTAGGTCCGTAAATTTCAGTAAAAGCCTACAATAAAATGTCCGCTCCGAGATTGAAATACTAATCTGTGTTACAAACAGGTGCTGAAAAATGTACATTATCAGAAAATAATCAATAAATGTGTTTTAAAGTTACACCGGATCAAATAAATCCAAATCATGCACTGTTTGTGAACTGTCATCAAAATGTCAATTTCCTACAATGACAAAAGAAATTGCATTGTGTGCATTCCGTCTCTATACATGTTGTCTGTTCAAAGTCCCCACCTAAAAAGGAATAAAAAGACTATCTTTTCGTTATTATAAACCCGTGTCACGTGATGTGGCGCGCGCGCTGTACCTAAAATAAAAGAAAAACTTTCCAAACTAAACATGAAACTTCTCCGGTAACAATAATATAGACCCCATACAGAAACAAACAAACAAACAAACAAACACCCCCCCCCCCCCCCCACCCCCAATTCAATTAATTTTAAAGGGGGAAAGACCCCCTACAATTGCTTTTTTAAAGCAATTGATTTATATTGTAAAAAACCTTTTTAACCATTCTGTTCCGTTAATAAAAAAAAAAAAAAAAATCTCCCCGAGACCCCCTTTTGCCCCCCCCCCCCCTTTTTTTTTTAACCCTCCACTTACAACTGAATGTAGGTTGTGTGCTATCTATCCTATCAACGTAAAACGAACGACAACTCCAGTTTTTTCCATATTATTAGGTCTTTCCACTTTTCTGTGGAAAGCCTATTGTATTTGTTCTGATTATTATTATTATTATTATTTTTTTTTTTTTTTTTTTCTTCCGCCAAATTTTGTTCTTGCGATAAATGTTTGTTTCGCAATATGTCGCTTAGATTTTTTTCATATTGTATCGTATAGGTTATGCGCTTTTAAATTTCACCCTGCTAAGCCGAACCATTTTCTTTGTAAGAGTTATCTCCCTATTCACTGTTTGTCATGTGTGTGCATCTCCTTCGTAACAAAATAAGAAAGCGACAAAATTCTTTTTACAAATTGTTCGTTACATCCTCAGGAATTTTTGGCTAATTTGGATCGAAGCGATTCGATGAAATTTTATAGGAGTTATGTACCTTTACGGAATAAATTTGTCGGTATGTTTTTTTAACTCATAAACCGTTAACCGTATAACCCTGGAATGTTTTTATTTGAGTCCCCTGGGTCCTAACTTAGAAAATTAGGTCAAGGTCAAAGGTCAAGGTCATATTTTAGATTTTCACATGTCTTTGATTTCCCTATAATTCTTGAATGGCTATAGATACAGAAAATTTAAGCAGTGAAAAATGTTAAGTACTTCAAGGGGCAACTTTGTTACTTTATGATTGTATTGGTTTTACCATTATGTAAGGGACATAACCCCCATTGATGGTTTATAAAAAGCCATTATTAGGCAAAACTCTTAAACAAAAGGTCCTTGACCCATAGGGTCTTTTGCAATGACATTGTGAAGCAATGACCTTGACAAAGGTCACAAGGTCAAAGGTCAAGGTCATGTACATATGTGATTTGGGGCACGACTTGAAGAATTTTATGTGTGTTTGCCAACCAACCAACCAACCAACCAACCAACCAACCAACCAACCAATCAATCAATCAATCAATCATGATCATGATCAATCAACCAATAATGATCATGATCATGATCAATCAATCAATCATGTTTCCGTCTCATGTGTTTATTATAGGGTTCAAGATATTCTTTGTTTCTTTTTCGCTGTTTCAATTGACCCTAACCAACCAACCAACCAACCAACCAACCAACTTATCAATCAATCAATCAATCAATCAATCAATCAATCAATCAATCAATCAATCATGATCATGATCATGATCAATCAATCATCTTTCCGTCTCATGTGTTTAATATAGGGTCCAAGATCTTCTTTGTGTCTTTTTCCGTGTTTCAATTGACCCTATCCATCGTGTTTAACCAACCAACCAACCAACCAACCAACCAACCAACCAACCAACTAATCAATCAATCAATCAATCAATCAATCAATCATGATCATGATCAACCAATCATGTTTCCGTCTCATGTGTTTAATATAGGGTCCAAGATCTTCTTTGTCTTATTCCGTGTTTCAATTGACCCTATCCATCGTGTTTAATCAACCAACCAACCAACCAACCAACCAACTAATCAATCAATCAATCAATCAATCAATCAATCAATCAATCAATCATGATCATGATCAACCAATCATGTTTCCGTCTCATGTGTTTAATATAGGGTCCAAGATCTTCTTTGTGTCTTATTCCGTGTTTCAATTGACCCTATCCAACGTGTTTAACCAACCAACCAACCCACTCATCAACTAATCGATCAACTAATCAATTAATCAATCAATCAATCAATCAATCTGTATGACTGTTTATTCATGAGTTTATTGAAGGAGCAAACTCTTATTTATTCAAGAAAAATTGAAATTTAATATTGTTCTTACGTCACTTCTGAAAAAAAAATCCACATGTTCTCTGAAACTACAAGTACAATCGACCTCAAAATTTGCAGTCAGCAGGGCATACATGTACTAAAAGTTTATAAAAAAACTTGGTGCAGATATCTTTCCCAGCTTTTCCTAGAGAAAAATTTTGGCAATGCCGTAAAAATCGCTTGCTAGGTCCGTAAATCTCAGTAAAAACCTACAATAAAATGTCCGCTCCGAGATTGAAATACTAATCTGTGTTACAAACAGGTGCTGAAAAATGTACATTATCAGAAAATAATCAATAAATGTGTTTTAAAGTTACAACGGATTAATTAAATCCAAAACATGCACTGCTTGTGAACTGTCATCAAAATGTCAATTTCCTACAATGACAAAAGAAATTACATTGTGTGCATTCCGTCTCTATACATGTTGTCTGTTCAAAGTCCCCACCTAAAAAGGAATAAAAAGACTATCTTTTCGTTATTATAAACCCGTGTCACGTGATGTGGCGCGCGCGCTGTACCTAAAATAAAAGAAAAACTTTCCAAACTAAACATGAAACTTCTCCGGTAACAATAAATATAGACCCCATACAGAAACAAACAAACAAACAAACAAACAAACAAACAAACAAACAAACACTCCCCCCCCCCCCCCCCAATTCAATTAATTTTAAAGGGGGAAAGACCCCCTACAATTGCTTTTTTAAAGCAATTGATTTATATTGTAAAAAAACCTTTTTAACCATTCTGTTCCGTTAATAAAAAAAAAAAAATCTCCCCTAGACCCCCTTTTGCCCCCCCCCCCCCCTTTTTTTTAACCCTCCACTTACAACTGAATGTAGGTTGTGTACTATCTATCCTATCAACGTAAAACGAACGACAACTCCAGTTTTTTCCATATTATTAGGTCTTTCCACTTTTCTGTGGAAAGCCTATTGTATTTGTTCTGATTATTATTATTATTATTATTATTTTTTTTTTTTCGCCAAATTTTGATCTTGCGATAAATGTTTGTTTCGCAATATGTCGCTTAGATTTTTTTCATATTGTATCGTATAGTTTATGCGCTTTTAAATTTCACCCTGCTAAGCCGAACCATTTTCTTTGTAAGAGTTATCTCCCTATTCACTGTTTGTCATGTGTGTGCATCTCCTTCGTAACAAAATAAGAAAGCGACAAAATTCTTTTTACAAATTGTTCGTTACATCCTCAGGAATTTTTGGCTAATTTGGATCGAAGCGATTCGATGAAATTTTATAGGAGTTATGTACCTTTACGGAATAAATTTGTCGGTATGTTTTTTTAACTCATAAACCGTTAACCGTATAACCCTGGAATGTTTTTATTTGAGTCCCCTGGGTCCTAACTTAGAAAATTAGGTCAAGGTCAAAGGTCAAGGTCATATTTTAGATTTTCACATGTCTTTGATTTCCCTATAATTCTTGAATGGCTATAGATACAGAAAATTTAAGCAGTGAAAAATGTTAAGTACTTCAAGGGGCAACTTTGTTACTTTATGATTGTATTGGTTTTACCATTATGTAAGGGACATAACCCCCATTGATGGTTTATAAAAAGCCATTATTAGGCAAAACTCTTAAACAAAAGGTCCTTGACCCATAGGGTCTTTTGCAATGACATTGTGAAGCAATGACCTTGACAAAGGTCACAAGGTCAAAGGTCAAGGTCATGTACATATGTGATTTGGGGCACGACTTGAAGAATTTTATGTGTGTTTGCCAACCAACCAACCAACCAACCAACCAACCAACCAACCAACCAACCAATCAATCAATCAATCAATCATGATCATGATCAATCAACCAATAATGATCATGATCATGATCAATCAATCAATCATGTTTCCGTCTCATGTGTTTATTATAGGGTTCAAGATATTCTTTGTTTCTTTTTCGCTGTTTCAATTGACCCTAACCAACCAACCAACCAACCAACCAACCAACTTATCAATCAATCAATCAATCAATCAATCAATCAATCAATCAATCAATCAATCATGATCATGATCATGATCAATCAATCATCTTTCCGTCTCATGTGTTTAATATAGGGTC
>NW_027268702.1:0-21259 GCF_963676685.1 Mytilus edulis | reverse complement strand
ATGATTTTAAATAAGATAATGGGAACAATTTTAGAAATTTACCCCAAAAATGAGACAGACTTGAAGTTTTTCACTATGATCCAGCATTTATATTTAAATCACTTTTTGTCGCGTTTCAACATCAACTGCTAACCTTCATAAAATCTTTATTACTGAACCAATTTTAAAAACTAAGGTACCATTTTCATCGTAACAGCTAGTAGAACACAGAAAATATAATAAAAATTGAGGCAGTAGGGGAAAAATTTCACCTTAAGGTAGCACTCCACAGTTAGGTGTGTAGTTTCGCATTTTGGCCCCTGTGGATTTTTTAAATATGAGAGCTAGTGTGCAATAAAATTCATTTTTGGATAGCTGAGTATTAAAATAGCCTTTGTATTGGGTTTATATGAACATCATGATTATGTAATGTATGTAATATAGGCTGTTTTCTGTATGACAGTCCGTATTTGCATGTCCCTACCATACATTGGTCCGGCAATTATTGCAATGTTTTTTTCCAACTTTTTATCGCACGAACTTTGTGATTGGATTTTACGAAAAAATGAGGCGAAAGACACCCATTTTTTATTTGATCATTAGGAAGATTTATGAAAACAGTTTCTAAAAAGGTATCACTCAAAGGCATTGAAATTCTAGTTTGATCAAAATTTTGGGGGGGTATGTGACATGTCCACCCCCCTTTTTGCAATATTTTATGGTAAATAAATGCAGAATGTTGCCATGGATACACATACAAGGAATTAATTTTCACTCTTTTAACTTTTGAAAATCAAATCTATGAAATATACTGATTACATACATATGCACATGTACAACACAAACAGTTAGGTTAATGTATTAGAAATCCAGGAATAGGAGATGACAAAACATTTTGTGGCTCATTTTTAATTTTATTTTCTAACTGTGGAGTGCTACCTTATGGCACATCAGAAAGCACAGAAAAGAACTTTTTAAGATAAAATTTACCACAAATCTTTAGTCTTTTATGTTCTTGTTTTAGTTCTGAAGGTAAAAAATCTGCTAGGAATGCAATTTATGTTTATTTTATTGTTTACTGTCCTTAGCAACCAAACATACACATTTTGACACTTAGACATGTTGCGGTCTTAAATTTGTACTCAGTTAGCTTCACCATTGTAATCAAATATTGCGCTTTATATGATATCCTCAGAATGTATTGCTTTATATTTTTGATTGCGAATAAGTCAAATAAACATTTTTAGCAGGATTTTATATTATAATTTGGCATTAATTAAATTTTATGATGCCAGTACTGCTAGAAATTTATACCCTGCTTGAGAGCTTCTAAACCAAGGTTCAATATACTATTTACAGCAAAATTGACCTATAAGTGCTTTCAAATACCTGAAAATTGTACAATTTGTCCTCTTTGAAGGTAATTTTATGATTTTAAATAAGATAATGGGAACAATTTTAGAAATTTACCCCAAAAATGAGACAGACTTGAAGTTTTTCACTATGATCCAGCATTTATATTTAAATCACTTTTTGTCGCGTTTCAACATCAACTGCTAACCTTCATAAAATCTTTATTACTGAACCAATTTTAAAACTAAGGTACCATTTTCATCGTAACAGCTAGTAGAACACAGAAAATATAATAAAAATTGAGGCAGTAGGGGAAAAATTTCACCTTAAGGTAGCACTCCACAGTTAGGTGTGTAGTTTCGCATTTTGGCCCCTGTGGATTTTTTAAATATGAGAGCTAGTGTGCAATAAAATTCATTTTTGGATAGCTGAGTATTAAAATAGCCTTTGTATTGGGTTTATATGAACATCATGATTATGTAATGTATGTAATATAGGCTGTTTTCTGTATGACAGTCCGTATTTGCATGTCCCTACCATACATTGGTCCGGCAATTATTGCAATGTTTTTTTCCAACTTTTTATCGCACGAACTTTGTGATTGGATTTTACGAAAAAATGAGGCGAAAGACACCCATTTTTTATTTGATCATTAGGAAGATTTATGAAAACAGTTTCTAAAAAGGTATCACTCAAAGGCATTGAAATTCTAGTTTGATCAAAATTTTGGGGGGGTATGTGACATGTCCACCCCCCTTTTTGCAATATTTTATGGTAAATAAATGCAGAATGTTGCCATGGATACACATACAAGGAATTAATTTTCACTCTTTTAACTTTTGAAAATCAAATCTATGAAATATACTGATTACATACATATGCACATGTACAACACAAACAGTTAGGTTAATGTATTAGAAATCCAGGAATAGGAGATGACAAAACATTTTGTGGCTCATTTTTAATTTTATTTTCTAACTGTGGAGTGCTACCTTATGGCACATCAGAAAGCACAGAAAAGAACTTTTTAAGATAAAATTTACCACAAATCTTTAGTCTTTTATGTTCTTGTTTTAGTTCTGAAGGTAAAAAATCTGCTAGGAATGCAATTTATGTTTATTTTATTGTTTACTGTCCTTAGCAACCAAACATACACATTTTGACACTTAGACATGTTGCGGTCTTAAATTTGTACTCAGTTAGCTTCACCATTGTAATCAAATATTGCGCTTTATATGATATCCTCAGAATGTATTGCTTTATATTTTTGATTGCGAATAAGTCAAATAAACATTTTTAGCAGGATTTTATATTATAATTTGGCATTAATTAAATTTTATGATGCCAGTACTGCTAGAAATTTATACCCTGCTTGAGAGCTTCTAAACCAAGGTTCAATATACTATTTACAGCAAAATTGACCTATAAGTGCTTTCAAATACCTGAAAATTGTACAATTTGTCCTCTTTGAAGGTAATTTTATGATTTTAAATAAGATAATGGGAACAATTTTAGAAATTTACCCCAAAAATGAGACAGACTTGAAGTTTTTCACTATGATCCAGCATTTATATTTAAATCACTTTTTGTCGCGTTTCAACATCAACTGCTAACCTTCATAAAATCTTTATTACTGAACCAATTTTAAAAACTAAGGTACCATTTTCATCGTAACAGCTAGTAGAACACAGAAAATATAATAAAAATTGAGGCAGTAGGGGAAAAATTTCACCTTAAGGTAGCACTCCACAGTTAGGTGTGTAGTTTCGCATTTTGGCCCCTGTGGATTTTTTAAATATGAGAGCTAGTGTGCAATAAAATTCATTTTTGGATAGCTGAGTATTAAAATAGCCTTTGTATTGGGTTTATATGAACATCATGATTATGTAATGTATGTAATATAGGCTGTTTTCTGTATGACAGTCCGTATTTGCATGTCCCTACCATACATTGGTCCGGCAATTATTGCAATGTTTTTTTCCAACTTTTTATCGCACGAACTTTGTGATTGGATTTTACGAAAAAATGAGGCGAAAGACACCCATTTTTTATTTGATCATTAGGAAGATTTATGAAAACAGTTTCTAAAAAGGTATCACTCAAAGGCATTGAAATTCTAGTTTGATCAAAATTTTGGGGGGGTATGTGACATGTCCACCCCCCTTTTTGCAATATTTTATGGTAAATAAATGCAGAATGTTGCCATGGATACACATACAAGGAATTAATTTTCACTCTTTTAACTTTTGAAAATCAAATCTATGAAATATACTGATTACATACATATGCACATGTACAACACAAACAGTTAGGTTAATGTATTAGAAATCCAGGAATAGGAGATGACAAAACATTTTGTGGCTCATTTTTAATTTTATTTTCTAACTGTGGAGTGCTACCTTATGGCACATCAGAAAGCACAGAAAAGAACTTTTTAAGATAAAATTTACCACAAATCTTTAGTCTTTTATGTTCTTGTTTTAGTTCTGAAGGTAAAAAATCTGCTAGGAATGCAATTTATGTTTATTTTATTGTTTACTGTCCTTAGCAACCAAACATACACATTTTGACACTTAGACATGTTGCGGTCTTAAATTTGTACTCAGTTAGCTTCACCATTGTAATCAAATATTGCGCTTTATATGATATCCTCAGAATGTATTGCTTTATATTTTTGATTGCGAATAAGTCAAATAAACATTTTTAGCAGGATTTTATATTATAATTTGGCATTAATTAAATTTTATGATGCCAGTACTGCTAGAAATTTATACCCTGCTTGAGAGCTTCTAAACCAAGGTTCAATATACTATTTACAGCAAAATTGACCTATAAGTGCTTTCAAATACCTGAAAATTGTACAATTTGTCCTCTTTGAAGGTAATTTTATGATTTTAAATAAGATAATGGGAACAATTTTAGAAATTTACCCCAAAAATGAGACAGACTTGAAGTTTTTCACTATGATCCAGCATTTATATTTAAATCACTTTTTGTCGCGTTTCAACATCAACTGCTAACCTTCATAAAATCTTTATTACTGAACCAATTTTAAAAACTAAGGTACCATTTTCATCGTAACAGCTAGTAGAACACAGAAAATATAATAAAAATTGAGGCAGTAGGGGAAAAATTTCACCTTAAGGTAGCACTCCACAGTTAGGTGTGTAGTTTCGCATTTTGGCCCCTGTGGATTTTTTAAATATGAGAGCTAGTGTGCAATAAAATTCATTTTTGGATAGCTGAGTATTAAAATAGCCTTTGTATTGGGTTTATATGAACATCATGATTATGTAATGTATGTAATATAGGCTGTTTTCTGTATGACAGTCCGTATTTGCATGTCCCTACCATACATTGGTCCGGCAATTATTGCAATGTTTTTTTCCAACTTTTTATCGCACGAACTTTGTGATTGGATTTTACGAAAAAATGAGGCGAAAGACACCCATTTTTTATTTGATCATTAGGAAGATTTATGAAAACAGTTTCTAAAAAGGTATCACTCAAAGGCATTGAAATTCTAGTTTGATCAAAATTTTGGGGGGGTATGTGACATGTCCACCCCCCTTTTTGCAATATTTTATGGTAAATAAATGCAGAATGTTGCCATGGATACACATACAAGGAATTAATTTTCACTCTTTTAACTTTTGAAAATCAAATCTATGAAATATACTGATTACATACATATGCACATGTACAACACAAACAGTTAGGTTAATGTATTAGAAATCCAGGAATAGGAGATGACAAAACATTTTGTGGCTCATTTTTAATTTTATTTTCTAACTGTGGAGTGCTACCTTATGGCACATCAGAAAGCACAGAAAAGAACTTTTTAAGATAAAATTTACCACAAATCTTTAGTCTTTTATGTTCTTGTTTTAGTTCTGAAGGTAAAAAATCTGCTAGGAATGCAATTTATGTTTATTTTATTGTTTACTGTCCTTAGCAACCAAACATACACATTTTGACACTTAGACATGTTGCGGTCTTAAATTTGTACTCAGTTAGCTTCACCATTGTAATCAAATATTGCGCTTTATATGATATCCTCAGAATGTATTGCTTTATATTTTTGATTGCGAATAAGTCAAATAAACATTTTTAGCAGGATTTTATATTATAATTTGGCATTAATTAAATTTTATGATGCCAGTACTGCTAGAAATTTATACCCTGCTTGAGAGCTTCTAAACCAAGGTTCAATATACTATTTACAGCAAAATTGACCTATAAGTGCTTTCAAATACCTGAAAATTGTACAATTTGTCCTCTTTGAAGGTAATTTTATGATTTTAAATAAGATAATGGGAACAATTTTAGAAATTTACCCCAAAAATGAGACAGACTTGAAGTTTTTCACTATGATCCAGCATTTATATTTAAATCACTTTTTGTCGCGTTTCAACATCAACTGCTAACCTTCATAAAATCTTTATTACTGAACCAATTTTAAAAACTAAGGTACCATTTTCATCGTAACAGCTAGTAGAACACAGAAAATATAATAAAAATTGAGGCAGTAGGGGAAAAATTTCACCTTAAGGTAGCACTCCACAGTTAGGTGTGTAGTTTCGCATTTTGGCCCCTGTGGATTTTTTAAATATGAGAGCTAGTGTGCAATAAAATTCATTTTTGGATAGCTGAGTATTAAAATAGCCTTTGTATTGGGTTTATATGAACATCATGATTATGTAATGTATGTAATATAGGCTGTTTTCTGTATGACAGTCCGTATTTGCATGTCCCTACCATACATTGGTCCGGCAATTATTGCAATGTTTTTTTCCAACTTTTTATCGCACGAACTTTGTGATTGGATTTTACGAAAAAATGAGGCGAAAGACACCCATTTTTTATTTGATCATTAGGAAGATTTATGAAAACAGTTTCTAAAAAGGTATCACTCAAAGGCATTGAAATTCTAGTTTGATCAAAATTTTGGGGGGGTATGTGACATGTCCACCCCCCTTTTTGCAATATTTTATGGTAAATAAATGCAGAATGTTGCCATGGATACACATACAAGGAATTAATTTTCACTCTTTTAACTTTTGAAAATCAAATCTATGAAATATACTGATTACATACATATGCACATGTACAACACAAACAGTTAGGTTAATGTATTAGAAATCCAGGAATAGGAGATGACAAAACATTTTGTGGCTCATTTTTAATTTTATTTTCTAACTGTGGAGTGCTACCTTATGGCACATCAGAAAGCACAGAAAAGAACTTTTTAAGATAAAATTTACCACAAATCTTTAGTCTTTTATGTTCTTGTTTTAGTTCTGAAGGTAAAAAATCTGCTAGGAATGCAATTTATGTTTATTTTATTGTTTACTGTCCTTAGCAACCAAACATACACATTTTGACACTTAGACATGTTGCGGTCTTAAATTTGTACTCAGTTAGCTTCACCATTGTAATCAAATATTGCGCTTTATATGATATCCTCAGAATGTATTGCTTTATATTTTTGATTGCGAATAAGTCAAATAAACATTTTTAGCAGGATTTTATATTATAATTTGGCATTAATTAAATTTTATGATGCCAGTACTGCTAGAAATTTATACCCTGCTTGAGAGCTTCTAAACCAAGGTTCAATATACTATTTACAGCAAAATTGACCTATAAGTGCTTTCAAATACCTGAAAATTGTACAATTTGTCCTCTTTGAAGGTAATTTTATGATTTTAAATAAGATAATGGGAACAATTTTAGAAATTTACCCCAAAAATGAGACAGACTTGAAGTTTTTCACTATGATCCAGCATTTATATTTAAATCACTTTTTGTCGCGTTTCAACATCAACTGCTAACCTTCATAAAATCTTTATTACTGAACCAATTTTAAAAACTAAGGTACCATTTTCATCGTAACAGCTAGTAGAACACAGAAAATATAATAAAAATTGAGGCAGTAGGGGAAAAATTTCACCTTAAGGTAGCACTCCACAGTTAGGTGTGTAGTTTCGCATTTTGGCCCCTGTGGATTTTTTAAATATGAGAGCTAGTGTGCAATAAAATTCATTTTTGGATAGCTGAGTATTAAAATAGCCTTTGTATTGGGTTTATATGAACATCATGATTATGTAATGTATGTAATATAGGCTGTTTTCTGTATGACAGTCCGTATTTGCATGTCCCTACCATACATTGGTCCGGCAATTATTGCAATGTTTTTTTCCAACTTTTTATCGCACGAACTTTGTGATTGGATTTTACGAAAAAATGAGGCGAAAGACACCCATTTTTTATTTGATCATTAGGAAGATTTATGAAAACAGTTTCTAAAAAGGTATCACTCAAAGGCATTGAAATTCTAGTTTGATCAAAATTTTGGGGGGGTATGTGACATGTCCACCCCCCTTTTTGCAATATTTTATGGTAAATAAATGCAGAATGTTGCCATGGATACACATACAAGGAATTAATTTTCACTCTTTTAACTTTTGAAAATCAAATCTATGAAATATACTGATTACATACATATGCACATGTACAACACAAACAGTTAGGTTAATGTATTAGAAATCCAGGAATAGGAGATGACAAAACATTTTGTGGCTCATTTTTAATTTTATTTTCTAACTGTGGAGTGCTACCTTATGGCACATCAGAAAGCACAGAAAAGAACTTTTTAAGATAAAATTTACCACAAATCTTTAGTCTTTTATGTTCTTGTTTTAGTTCTGAAGGTAAAAAATCTGCTAGGAATGCAATTTATGTTTATTTTATTGTTTACTGTCCTTAGCAACCAAACATACACATTTTGACACTTAGACATGTTGCGGTCTTAAATTTGTACTCAGTTAGCTTCACCATTGTAATCAAATATTGCGCTTTATATGATATCCTCAGAATGTATTGCTTTATATTTTTGATTGCGAATAAGTCAAATAAACATTTTTAGCAGGATTTTATATTATAATTTGGCATTAATTAAATTTTATGATGCCAGTACTGCTAGAAATTTATACCCTGCTTGAGAGCTTCTAAACCAAGGTTCAATATACTATTTACAGCAAAATTGACCTATAAGTGCTTTCAAATACCTGAAAATTGTACAATTTGTCCTCTTTGAAGGTAATTTTATGATTTTAAATAAGATAATGGGAACAATTTTAGAAATTTACCCCAAAAATGAGACAGACTTGAAGTTTTTCACTATGATCCAGCATTTATATTTAAATCACTTTTTGTCGCGTTTCAACATCAACTGCTAACCTTCATAAAATCTTTATTACTGAACCAATTTTAAAAACTAAGGTACCATTTTCATCGTAACAGCTAGTAGAACACAGAAAATATAATAAAAATTGAGGCAGTAGGGGAAAAATTTCACCTTAAGGTAGCACTCCACAGTTAGGTGTGTAGTTTCGCATTTTGGCCCCTGTGGATTTTTTAAATATGAGAGCTAGTGTGCAATAAAATTCATTTTTGGATAGCTGAGTATTAAAATAGCCTTTGTATTGGGTTTATATGAACATCATGATTATGTAATGTATGTAATATAGGCTGTTTTCTGTATGACAGTCCGTATTTGCATGTCCCTACCATACATTGGTCCGGCAATTATTGCAATGTTTTTTTCCAACTTTTTATCGCACGAACTTTGTGATTGGATTTTACGAAAAAATGAGGCGAAAGACACCCATTTTTTATTTGATCATTAGGAAGATTTATGAAAACAGTTTCTAAAAAGGTATCACTCAAAGGCATTGAAATTCTAGTTTGATCAAAATTTTGGGGGGGTATGTGACATGTCCACCCCCCTTTTTGCAATATTTTATGGTAAATAAATGCAGAATGTTGCCATGGATACACATACAAGGAATTAATTTTCACTCTTTTAACTTTTGAAAATCAAATCTATGAAATATACTGATTACATACATATGCACATGTACAACACAAACAGTTAGGTTAATGTATTAGAAATCCAGGAATAGGAGATGACAAAACATTTTGTGGCTCATTTTTAATTTTATTTTCTAACTGTGGAGTGCTACCTTATGGCACATCAGAAAGCACAGAAAAGAACTTTTTAAGATAAAATTTACCACAAATCTTTAGTCTTTTATGTTCTTGTTTTAGTTCTGAAGGTAAAAAATCTGCTAGGAATGCAATTTATGTTTATTTTATTGTTTACTGTCCTTAGCAACCAAACATACACATTTTGACACTTAGACATGTTGCGGTCTTAAATTTGTACTCAGTTAGCTTCACCATTGTAATCAAATATTGCGCTTTATATGATATCCTCAGAATGTATTGCTTTATATTTTTGATTGCGAATAAGTCAAATAAACATTTTTAGCAGGATTTTATATTATAATTTGGCATTAATTAAATTTTATGATGCCAGTACTGCTAGAAATTTATACCCTGCTTGAGAGCTTCTAAACCAAGGTTCAATATACTATTTACAGCAAAATTGACCTATAAGTGCTTTCAAATACCTGAAAATTGTACAATTTGTCCTCTTTGAAGGTAATTTTATGATTTTAAATAAGATAATGGGAACAATTTTAGAAATTTACCCCAAAAATGAGACAGACTTGAAGTTTTTCACTATGATCCAGCATTTATATTTAAATCACTTTTTGTCGCGTTTCAACATCAACTGCTAACCTTCATAAAATCTTTATTACTGAACCAATTTTAAAAACTAAGGTACCATTTTCATCGTAACAGCTAGTAGAACACAGAAAATATAATAAAAATTGAGGCAGTAGGGGAAAAATTTCACCTTAAGGTAGCACTCCACAGTTAGGTGTGTAGTTTCGCATTTTGGCCCCTGTGGATTTTTTAAATATGAGAGCTAGTGTGCAATAAAATTCATTTTTGGATAGCTGAGTATTAAAATAGCCTTTGTATTGGGTTTATATGAACATCATGATTATGTAATGTATGTAATATAGGCTGTTTTCTGTATGACAGTCCGTATTTGCATGTCCCTACCATACATTGGTCCGGCAATTATTGCAATGTTTTTTTCCAACTTTTTATCGCACGAACTTTGTGATTGGATTTTACGAAAAAATGAGGCGAAAGACACCCATTTTTTATTTGATCATTAGGAAGATTTATGAAAACAGTTTCTAAAAAGGTATCACTCAAAGGCATTGAAATTCTAGTTTGATCAAAATTTTGGGGGGTATGTGACATGTCCACCCCCCTTTTTGCAATATTTTATGGTAAATAAATGCAGAATGTTGCCATGGATACACATACAAGGAATTAATTTTCACTCTTTTAACTTTTGAAAATCAAATCTATGAAATATACTGATTACATACATATGCACATGTACAACACAAACAGTTAGGTTAATGTATTAGAAATCCAGGAATAGGAGATGACAAAACATTTTGTGGCTCATTTTTAATTTTATTTTCTAACTGTGGAGTGCTACCTTATGGCACATCAGAAAGCACAGAAAAGAACTTTTTAAGATAAAATTTACCACAAATCTTTAGTCTTTTATGTTCTTGTTTTAGTTCTGAAGGTAAAAAATCTGCTAGGAATGCAATTTATGTTTATTTTATTGTTTACTGTCCTTAGCAACCAAACATACACATTTTGACACTTAGACATGTTGCGGTCTTAAATTTGTACTCAGTTAGCTTCACCATTGTAATCAAATATTGCGCTTTATATGATATCCTCAGAATGTATTGCTTTATATTTTTGATTGCGAATAAGTCAAATAAACATTTTTAGCAGGATTTTATATTATAATTTGGCATTAATTAAATTTTATGATGCCAGTACTGCTAGAAATTTATACCCTGCTTGAGAGCTTCTAAACCAAGGTTCAATATACTATTTACAGCAAAATTGACCTATAAGTGCTTTCAAATACCTGAAAATTGTACAATTTGTCCTCTTTGAAGGTAATTTTATGATTTTAAATAAGATAATGGGAACAATTTTAGAAATTTACCCCAAAAATGAGACAGACTTGAAGTTTTTCACTATGATCCAGCATTTATATTTAAATCACTTTTTGTCGCGTTTCAACATCAACTGCTAACCTTCATAAAATCTTTATTACTGAACCAATTTTAAAAACTAAGGTACCATTTTCATCGTAACAGCTAGTAGAACACAGAAAATATAATAAAAATTGAGGCAGTAGGGGAAAAATTTCACCTTAAGGTAGCACTCCACAGTTAGGTGTGTAGTTTCGCATTTTGGCCCCTGTGGATTTTTTAAATATGAGAGCTAGTGTGCAATAAAATTCATTTTTGGATAGCTGAGTATTAAAATAGCCTTTGTATTGGGTTTATATGAACATCATGATTATGTAATGTATGTAATATAGGCTGTTTTCTGTATGACAGTCCGTATTTGCATGTCCCTACCATACATTGGTCCGGCAATTATTGCAATGTTTTTTTCCAACTTTTTATCGCACGAACTTTGTGATTGGATTTTACGAAAAAATGAGGCGAAAGACACCCATTTTTTATTTGATCATTAGGAAGATTTATGAAAACAGTTTCTAAAAAGGTATCACTCAAAGGCATTGAAATTCTAGTTTGATCAAAATTTTGGGGGGGTATGTGACATGTCCACCCCCCTTTTTGCAATATTTTATGGTAAATAAATGCAGAATGTTGCCATGGATACACATACAAGGAATTAATTTTCACTCTTTTAACTTTTGAAAATCAAATCTATGAAATATACTGATTACATACATATGCACATGTACAACACAAACAGTTAGGTTAATGTATTAGAAATCCAGGAATAGGAGATGACAAAACATTTTGTGGCTCATTTTTAATTTTATTTTCTAACTGTGGAGTGCTACCTTATGGCACATCAGAAAGCACAGAAAAGAACTTTTTAAGATAAAATTTACCACAAATCTTTAGTCTTTTATGTTCTTGTTTTAGTTCTGAAGGTAAAAAATCTGCTAGGAATGCAATTTATGTTTATTTTATTGTTTACTGTCCTTAGCAACCAAACATACACATTTTGACACTTAGACATGTTGCGGTCTTAAATTTGTACTCAGTTAGCTTCACCATTGTAATCAAATATTGCGCTTTATATGATATCCTCAGAATGTATTGCTTTATATTTTTGATTGCGAATAAGTCAAATAAACATTTTTAGCAGGATTTTATATTATAATTTGGCATTAATTAAATTTTATGATGCCAGTACTGCTAGAAATTTATACCCTGCTTGAGAGCTTCTAAACCAAGGTTCAATATACTATTTACAGCAAAATTGACCTATAAGTGCTTTCAAATACCTGAAAATTGTACAATTTGTCCTCTTTGAAGGTAATTTTATGATTTTAAGTAAGATAATGGGAACAATTTTAGAAATTTACCCCAAAAATGAGACAGACTTGAAGTTTTTCACTATGATCCAGCATTTATATTTAAATCACTTTTTGTCGCGTTTCAACATCAACTGCTAACCTTCATAAAATCTTTATTACTGAACCAATTTTAAAAACTAAGGTACCATTTTCATCGTAACAGCTAGTAGAACACAGAAAATATAATAAAAATTGAGGCAGTAGGGGAAAAATTTCACCTTAAGGTAGCACTCCACAGTTAGGTGTGTAGTTTCGCATTTTGGCCCCTGTGGATTTTTTAAATATGAGAGCTAGTGTGCAATAAAATTCATTTTTGGATAGCTGAGTATTAAAATAGCCTTTGTATTGGGTTTATATGAACATCATGATTATGTAATGTATGTAATATAGGCTGTTTTCTGTATGACAGTCCGTATTTGCATGTCCCTACCATACATTGGTCCGGCAATTATTGCAATGTTTTTTTCCAACTTTTTATCGCACGAACTTTGTGATTGGATTTTACGAAAAAATGAGGCGAAAGACACCCATTTTTTATTTGATCATTAGGAAGATTTATGAAAACAGTTTCTAAAAAGGTATCACTCAAAGGCATTGAAATTCTAGTTTGATCAAAATTTTGGGGGGGTATGTGACATGTCCACCCCCCTTTTTGCAATATTTTATGGTAAATAAATGCAGAATGTTGCCATGGATACACATACAAGGAATTAATTTTCACTCTTTTAACTTTTGAAAATCAAATCTATGAAATATACTGATTACATACATATGCACATGTACAACACAAACAGTTAGGTTAATGTATTAGAAATCCAGGAATAGGAGATGACAAAACATTTTGTGGCTCATTTTTAATTTTATTTTCTAACTGTGGAGTGCTACCTTATGGCACATCAGAAAGCACAGAAAAGAACTTTTTAAGATAAAATTTACCACAAATCTTTAGTCTTTTATGTTCTTGTTTTAGTTCTGAAGGTAAAAAATCTGCTAGGAATGCAATTTATGTTTATTTTATTGTTTACTGTCCTTAGCAACCAAACATACACATTTTGACACTTAGACATGTTGCGGTCTTAAATTTGTACTCAGTTAGCTTCACCATTGTAATCAAATATTGCGCTTTATATGATATCCTCAGAATGTATTGCTTTATATTTTTGATTGCGAATAAGTCAAATAAACATTTTTAGCAGGATTTTATATTATAATTTGGCATTAATTAAATTTTATGATGCCAGTACTGCTAGAAATTTATACCCTGCTTGAGAGCTTCTAAACCAAGGTTCAATATACTATTTACAGCAAAATTGACCTATAAGTGCTTTCAAATACCTGAAAATTGTACAATTTGTCCTCTTTGAAGGTAATTTTATGATTTTAAATAAGATAATGGGAACAATTTTAGAAATTTACCCCAAAAATGAGACAGACTTGAAGTTTTTCACTATGATCCAGCATTTATATTTAAATCACTTTTTGTCGCGTTTCAACATCAACTGCTAACCTTCATAAAATCTTTATTACTGAACCAATTTTAAAAACTAAGGTACCATTTTCATCGTAACAGCTAGTAGAACACAGAAAATATAATAAAAATTGAGGCAGTAGGGGAAAAATTGCACCTTAAGGTAGCACTCCACAGTTAGGTGTGTAGTTTCGCATTTTGGCCCCTGTGGATTTTTTAAATATGAGAGCTAGTGTGCAATAAAATTCATTTTTGGATAGCTGAGTATTAAAATAGCCTTTGTATTGGGTTTATATGAACATCATGATTATGTAATGTATGTAATATAGGCTGTTTTCTGTATGACAGTCCGTATTTGCATGTCCCTACCATACATTGGTCCGGCAATTATTGCAATGTTTTTTTCCAACTTTTTATCGCACGAACTTTGTGATTGGATTTTACGAAAAAATGAGGCGAAAGACACCCATTTTTTATTTGATCATTAGGAAGATTTATGAAAACAGTTTCTAAAAAGGTATCACTCAAAGGCATTGAAATTCTAGTTTGATCAAAATTTTGGGGGGGTATGTGACATGTCCACCCCCCTTTTTGCAATATTTTATGGTAAATAAATGCAGAATGTTGCCATGGATACACATACAAGGAATTAATTTTCACTCTTTTAACTTTTGAAAATCAAATCTATGAAATATACTGATTACATACATATGCACATGTACAACACAAACAGTTAGGTTAATGTATTAGAAATCCAGGAATAGGAGATGACAAAACATTTTGTGGCTCATTTTTAATTTTATTTTCTAACTGTGGAGTGCTACCTTATGGCACATCAGAAAGCACAGAAAAGAACTTTTTAAGATAAAATTTACCACAAATCTTTAGTCTTTTATGTTCTTGTTTTAGTTCTGAAGGTAAAAAATCTGCTAGGAATGCAATTTATGTTTATTTTATTGTTTACTGTCCTTAGCAACCAAACATACACATTTTGACACTTAGACATGTTGCGGTCTTAAATTTGTACTCAGTTAGCTTCACCATTGTAATCAAATATTGCGCTTTATATGATATCCTCAGAATGTATTGCTTTATATTTTTGATTGCGAATAAGTCAAATAAACATTTTTAGCAGGATTTTATATTATAATTTGGCATTAATTAAATTTTATGATGCCAGTACTGCTAGAAATTTATACCCTGCTTGAGAGCTTCTAAACCAAGGTTCAATATACTATTTACAGCAAAATTGACCTATAAGTGCTTTCAAATACCTGAAAATTGTACAATTTGTCCTCTTTGAAGGTAATTTTATGATTTTAAATAAGATAATGGGAACAATTTTAGAAATTTACCCCAAAAATGAGACAGACTTGAAGTTTTTCACTATGATCCAGCATTTATATTTAAATCACTTTTTGTCGCGTTTCAACATCAACTGCTAACCTTCATAAAATCTTTATTACTGAACCAATTTTAAAAACTAAGGTACCATTTTCATCGTAACAGCTAGTAGAACACAGAAAATATAATAAAAATTGAGGCAGTAGGGGAAAAATTTCACCTTAAGGTAGCACTCCACAGTTAGGTGTGTAGTTTCGCATTTTGGCCCCTGTGGATTTTTTAAATATGAGAGCTAGTGTGCAATAAAATTCATTTTTGGATAGCTGAGTATTAAAATAGCCTTTGTATTGGGTTTATATGAACATCATGATTATGTAATGTATGTAATATAGGCTGTTTTCTGTATGACAGTCCGTATTTGCATGTCCCTACCATACATTGGTCCGGCAATTATTGCAATGTTTTTTTCCAACTTTTTATCGCACGAACTTTGTGATTGGATTTTACGAAAAAATGAGGCGAAAGACACCCATTTTTTATTTGATCATTAGGAAGATTTATGAAAACAGTTTCTAAAAAGGTATCACTCAAAGGCATTGAAATTCTAGTTTGATCAAAATTTTGGGGGGGTATGTGACATGTCCACCCCCCTTTTTGCAATATTTTATGGTAAATAAATGCAGAATGTTGCCATGGATACACATACAAGGAATTAATTTTCACTCTTTTAACTTTTGAAAATCAAATCTATGAAATATACTGATTACATACATATGCACATGTACAACACAAACAGTTAGGTTAATGTATTAGAAATCCAGGAATAGGAGATGACAAAACATTTTGTGGCTCATTTTTAATTTTATTTTCTAACTGTGGAGTGCTACCTTATGGCACATCAGAAAGCACAGAAAAGAACTTTTTAAGATAAAATTTACCACAAATCTTTAGTCTTTTATGTTCTTGTTTTAGTTCTGAAGGTAAAAAATCTGCTAGGAATGCAATTTATGTTTATTTTATTGTTTACTGTCCTTAGCAACCAAACATACACATTTTGACACTTAGACATGTTGCGGTCTTAAATTTGTACTCAGTTAGCTTCACCATTGTAATCAAATATTGCGCTTTATATGATATCCTCAGAATGTATTGCTTTATATTTTTGATTGCGAATAAGTCAAATAAACATTTTTAGCAGGATTTTATATTATAATTTGGCATTAATTAAATTTTATGATGCCAGTACTGCTAGAAATTTATACCCTGCTTGAGAGCTTCTAAACCAAGGTTCAATATACTATTTACAGCAAAATTGACCTATAAGTGCTTTCAAATACCTGAAAATTGTACAATTTGTCCTCTTTGAAGGTAATTTTATGATTTTAAATAAGATAATGGGAACAATTTTAGAAATTTACCCCAAAAATGAGACAGACTTGAAGTTTTTCACTATGATCCAGCATTTATATTTAAATCACTTTTTGTCGCGTTTCAACATCAACTGCTAACCTTCATAAAATCTTTATTACTGAACCAATTTTAAAAACTAAGGTACCATTTTCATCGTAACAGCTAGTAGAACACAGAAAATATAATAAAATTGAGGCAGTAGGGGAAAAATTTCACCTTAAGGTAGCACTCCACAGTTAGGTGTGTAGTTTCGCATTTTGGCCCCTGTGGATTTTTTAAATATGAGAGCTAGTGTGCAATAAAATTCATTTTTGGATAGCTGAGTATTAAAATAGCCTTTGTATTGGGTTTATATGAACATCATGATTATGTAATGTATGTAATATAGGCTGTTTTCTGTATGACAGTCCGTATTTGCATGTCCCTACCATACATTGGTCCGGCAATTATTGCAATGTTTTTTTCCAACTTTTTATCGCACGAACTTTGTGATTGGATTTTACGAAAAAATGAGGCGAAAGACACCCATTTTTTATTTGATCATTAGGAAGATTTATGAAAACAGTTTCTAAAAAGGTATCACTCAAAGGCATTGAAATTCTAGTTTGATCAAAATTTTGGGGGGGTATGTGACATGTCCACCCCCCTTTTTGCAATATTTTATGGTAAATAAATGCAGAATGTTGCCATGGATACACATACAAGGAATTAATTTTCACTCTTTTAACTTTTGAAAATCAAATCTATGAAATATACTGATTACATACATATGCACATGTACAACACAAACAGTTAGGTTAATGTATTAGAAATCCAGGAATAGGAGATGACAAAACATTTTGTGGCTCATTTTTAATTTTATTTTCTAACTGTGGAGTGCTACCTTATGGCACATCAGAAAGCACAGAAAAGAACTTTTTAAGATAAAATTTACCACAAATCTTTAGTCTTTTATGTTCTTGTTTTAGTTCTGAAGGTAAAAAATCTGCTAGGAATGCAATTTATGTTTATTTTATTGTTTACTGTCCTTAGCAACCAAACATACACATTTTGACACTTAGACATGTTGCGGTCTTAAATTTGTACTCAGTTAGCTTCACCATTGTAATCAAATATTGCGCTTTATATGATATCCTCAGAATGTATTGCTTTATATTTTTGATTGCGAATAAGTCAAATAAACATTTTTAGCAGGATTTTATATTATAATTTGGCATTAATTAAATTTTATGATGCCAGTACTGCTAGAAATTTATACCCTGCTTGAGAGCTTCTAAACCAAGGTTCAATATACTATTTACAGCAAAATTGACCTATAAGTGCTTTCAAATACCTGAAAATTGTACAATTTGTCCTCTTTGAAGGTAATTTTATGATTTTAAATAAGATAATGGGAACAATTTTAGAAATTTACCCCAAAAATGAGACAGACTTGAAGTTTTTCACTATGATCCAGCATTTATATTTAAATCACTTTTTGTCGCGTTTCAACATCAACTGCTAACCTTCATAAAATCTTTATTACTGAACCAATTTTAAAAACTAAGGTACCATTTTCATCGTAACAGCTAGTAGAACACAGAAAATATAATAAAAATTGAGGCAGTAGGGGAAAAATTTCACCTTAAGGTAGCACTCCACAGTTAGGTGTGTAGTTTCGCATTTTGGCCCCTGTGGATTTTTAAATATGAGAGCTAGTGTGCAATAAAATTCATTTTTGGATAGCTGAGTATTAAAATAGCCTTTGTATTGGGTTTATATGAACATCATGATTATGTAATGTATGTAATATAGGCTGTTTTCTGTATGACAGTCCGTATTTGCATGTCCCTACCATACATTGGTCCGGCAATTATTGCAATGTTTTTTTCCAACTTTTTATCGCACGAACTTTGTGATTGGATTTTACGAAAAAATGAGGCGAAAGACACCCATTTTTTATTTGATCATTAGGAAGATTTATGAAAACAGTTTCTAAAAAGGTATCACTCAAAGGCATTGAAATTCTAGTTTGATCAAAATTTTGGGGGGGTATGTGACATGTCCACCCCCCTTTTTGCAATATTTTATGGTAAATAAATGCAGAATGTTGCCATGGATACACATACAAGGAATTAATTTTCACTCTTTTAACTTTTGAAAATCAAATCTATGAAATATACTGATTACATACATATGCACATGTACAACACAAACAGTTAGGTTAATGTATTAGAAATCCAGGAATAGGAGATGACAAAACATTTTGTGGCTCATTTTTAATTTTATTTTCTAACTGTGGAGTGCTACCTTATGGCACATCAGAAAGCACAGAAAAGAACTTTTAAGATAAAATTTACCACAAATCTTTAGTCTTTTATGTTCTTGTTTTAGTTCTGAAGGTAAAAAATCTGCTAGGAATGCAATTTATGTTTATTTTATTGTTTACTGTCCTTAGCAACCAAACATACACATTTTGACACTTAGACATGTTGCGGTCTTAAATTTGTACTCAGTTAGCTTCACCATTGTAATCAAATATTGCGCTTTATATGATATCCTCAGAATGTATTGCTTTATATTTTTGATTGCGAATAAGTCAAATAAACATTTTTAGCAGGATTTTATATTATAATTTGGCATTAATTAAATTTTATGATGCCAGTACTGCTAGAAATTTATACCCTGCTTGAGAGCTTCTAAACCAAGGTTCAATATACTATTTACAGCAAAATTGACCTATAAGTGCTTTCAAATACCTGAAAATTGTACAATTTGTCCTCTTTGAAGTAATTTTATGATTTTAAATAAGATAATGGGAACAATTTTAGAAATTTACCCCAAAAATGAGACAGACTTGAAGTTTTTCACTATGATCCAGCATTTATATTTAAATCACTTTTTGTCGCGTTTCAACATCAACTGCTAACCTTCATAAAATCTTTATTACTGAACCAATTTTAAAACTAAGGTACCATTTTCATCGTAACAGCTAGTAGAACACAGAAAATATAATAAAAATTGAGGCAGTAGGGGAAAAATTTCACCTTAAGGTAGCACTCCACAGTTAGGTGTGTAGTTTCGCATTTGGCCCCTGTGGATTTTTTAAATATGAGAGCTAGTGTGCAATAAAATTCATTTTTGGATAGCTGAGTATTAAAATAGCCTTTGTATTGGGTTTATATGAACATCATGATTATGTAATGTATGTAATATAGGCTGTTTTCTGTATGACAGTCCGTATTTGCATGTCCCTACCATACATTGGTCCGGCAATTATTGCAATGTTTTTTTCCAACTTTTTATCGCACGAACTTTGTGATTGGATTTTACGAAAAAATGAGGCGAAAGACACCCATTTTTTATTTGATCATTAGGAAGATTTATGAAAACAGTTTCTAAAAAGGTATCACTCAAAGGCATTGAAATTCTAGTTTGATCAAAATTTTGGGGGGGTATGTGACATGTCCACCCCCCTTTTTGCAATATTTTATGGTAAATAAATGCAGAATGTTGCCATGGATACACATACAAGGAATTAATTTTCACTCTTTTAACTTTTGAAAATCAAATCTATGAATATACTGATTACATACATATGCACATGTACAACACAAACAGTTAGGTTAATGTATTAGAAATCCAGGAATAGGAGATGACAAAACATTTTGTGGCTCATTTTTAATTTTATTTTCTAACTGTGGAGTGCTACCTTATGGCACATCAGAAAGCACAGAAAAGAACTTTTTAAGATAAAATTTACCACAAATCTTTAGTCTTTTATGTTCTTGTTTTAGTTCTGAAGGTAAAAAATCTGCTAGGAATGCAATTTATGTTTATTTTATTGTTTACTGTCCTTAGCAACCAAACATACACATTTTGACACTTAGACATGTTGCGGTCTTAAATTTGTACTCAGTTAGCTTCACCATTGTAATCAAATATTGCGCTTTATATGATATCCTCAGAATGTATTGCTTTATATTTTTGATTGCGAATAAGTCAAATAAACATTTTTAGCAGGATTTTATATTATAATTTGGCATTAATTAAATTTTATGATGCCAGTACTGCTAGAAATTTATACCCTGCTTGAGAGCTTCTAAACCAAGGTTCAATATACTATTTACAGCAAAATTGACCTATAAGTGCTTTCAAATACCTGAAAATTGTACAATTTGTCCTCTTTGAAGGTAATTTTATGATTTTAAATAAGATAATGGGAACAATTTTAGAAATTTACCCCAAAAATGAGACAGACTTGAAGTTTTTCACTATGATCCAGCATTTATATTTAAATCACTTTTTGTCGCGTTTCAACATCAACTGCTAACCTTCATAAAATCTTTATTACTGAACCAATT
>NW_027268701.1:0-21298 GCF_963676685.1 Mytilus edulis | reverse complement strand
GTTTTAAGTCGCAGCGGAACCAGAATCACGGTTACAAAGAAAAAGTTCGTTCCAAAAAAATATCAATAAAGTAGTTTCATAATACCAAAAAGAAATATAACACTAATTCTTCATTGTATTTACTTCATTCCCATTTAAAATTAGGAGATTTGCATGGTTGCCATCCACCAGATTTGCATGGTTGCTATCCACCAAAGTTCAAATGAAGCAATTATATTAAGCAATCATAGGCAACCCTCACCAATGAGAAAACCCCATACTGTAATAGTCGGGCCATAAGAGGTCCCGACATGAAAATATGAAACAATTCAATTGAGAAAACTTACGGCCTAGTTTATAACAAAATAATTGACGAAAAACAAATATGACAAACAATTACATGAACCAACGGACAACCACTAAACTACACTAAGGCTCCTGACTTGGGACAGGCATGTTCTTTTATATCCAAAATTCTTTTTTAAATACTTGAGTCTTATTCTGTCTTGGATTTGACATCAGAAATATAAAACAACATTTTCACAAAATCCCAAATAAGAAATATATTTTTTTAAGTAAAATAAATCTTTCAGTATAAACATTTGTAACATACACTAATCCAATCACATGCATGATACACTCAATCGCGTTTATATCCGAAAATTTGTAGAATAATTTGTGTATTTATTGAAAAAAATTATAAAATATTTTCATATTCGAATAACTTGTTTGTTGTTGAGCTTAAATGGTTTACTGGTTTTCAAATAATGTAAAATGTCCACAGTATTTAATTTAATTACGTTATGGTCATTTAATGGTTTCCCACTGTATAGTATGATATAATACATACGTTTTGAATAAAATATGATTGAAATGAAATACATTTTTTCCTATATGTAACCCTCTCTCTCTCTCACTCTGTCTCGTCGCAGAAAAGGAAGGGGGAGTTGACGGATGAAATTTTGGCATAAAGTTTAAAATAACAACTATTATACTTCTCTATCGATTATTTGCATCATCTAGTTTCTAATCAAACTATCTGTTAAATGACGAAGAAATTTTAAACAAAAAGTTTTTGTACAATATCAAATATCATTGAAATATGTAATTAAATCTTACCTTATATATGATCAAATCATGTAGAAAATATGACACACAAAGTCAAATTATTTGTGAATATTGATCCTGGCTTATTTCCTCCTATTGACCATACGTTGTTTACTCAATAAATCTCTGCACTGGTTCTCAGGAATTTTTACAATAAACATAAAACACCGTCTTTATTTTTACAACAGACTACCGTAAGTGTCTGTCGAGTTTAAATTCCTACGAGTTTTAACCGCGTTCAAATTTAATAAAACTTTATTTCACATCCAATACATTATTTCTCTTAATCTCTTTGTAAAATGGAAGTTTTTATGAGTTACTGGAGTGAAAACGTGAAAAAAGTTAATTTGACCTAAAAAGTACACCAATTCGAATAGACGTACGTTAAATAGGAAGATGTTCGCCTTAATTGCTTCTTAATAGTACAGATATATAATTACCTAGGTTGGTGTAAGTATAATATGAAATAAGATAATGTCGACACCATTATGAAGTTTTTTACCTTTTATCTTTTAAAATTTGTATGAAAAGAAATTGTTGTTATTATCTATCTAAAACACGTAATTGTCAGGACATGGTATTGCGTTTCAATAATGATATATCAGTCAACTATTAACATGATTAAGGTAAAGTTAGCCACTTGAAGTCTACAAAAGACTAGTACTATCCAGCAAAGAAGATACGTTACCCCATCCTGGACTGCTCAGTATGACACGTGTTATAGCAGTCTTCACTAGACTACCAAACAAACAAAAAATACCCTTAACCTAATCCGAGATTCTAAGTATAACACATGTTAAATAGTCTACAACAGTCTACTAAGCAAAGAAGATACCCTTCACCTCATCCATGACTGCTTAAGTATAACGCGTGTTATAGTAGTCTACAAAAGACTACCCATCAAAGAAGATACTTAACCTCATCTGAGACTGTTATAAAGTATAACACTTGTTAAAGTAGACTACAACAGTCTACCAAGGAAAGAAGATACTTTACCTCATCTGAGACTGCTAAGTATAACACATGTGAAAGTAGTCTACAACAGTCTACCAAGGAAACAAGATATTTTACCTCATCTGAGACTGCTAAGTATAACACGTGTTAAAGTAGTCTACAACAGTCTACCCAGCAAAGAAGATACTTTACCTCATTCAAGACTGCTAAGTATAACACGGGTTAAAGTAGTCTACACTTGACAACCAAACAAAGAAAATACCTTTTACCTAATCCGAGACCTCTAAGTATAAAACGTGTTATAGTAGACTAAAAAAGACTACCCAACAAAGACAATACTTTACCTCATCCGAAACTGCTTATTATAACACGTGTTATAGAAGTCTACAAAAGACTATACCTTGCATAGAAGTTACGTTACCTCACCAGAGACTGCTTAGTAGACCACCAAGGAAAGACAATACCCTTTACCTAATCCGAGACCTCTAAGTATAAAACGTGTTATAGTAGACTAAAAAAGACTACCCAACAAAGACAATACTTTACCTCATCCGAAACTGCTTATTATAACACGTGTTATAGAAGTCTACAAAAGACTATACCTTGCATAGAAGTTACGTTACCTCACCAGAGACTGCTTAGTAGACCACCAAGGAAAGACAATACCCTTTACCTAATCCGAGACCTCTAAGTATAAAACGTGTTATAGTAGACTAAAAAAGACTACCCAACAAAGACAATACTTTACCTCATCCGAAACTGCTTATTATAACACGTGTTATAGAAGTCTACAAAAGACTATACCTTGCATAGAAGTTACGTTACCTCACCAGAGACTGCTTAGTAGACCACCAAGGAAAGACAATACCCTTTATCTAATCCGAGATTCTAAGTATAACACGTGTAATAGTAGTCTATAACAGTCTACCAAGGAAAGAAAATACTTTACCTCATCCGAGACTTCTAAGTATAACACGTATTAAAGTAGTCTACAACAGTCTACCAAGGAAAAAAAATACTTTACCTCATCTGAGACTGCTCAGTATAACACGTGTGAAAGTAGTCTACAATCGTCTACCCATCAAAGAAAATACCCTTTACCTCATCCGATAGTTATATGGTTAACTTGAGAATGGAAATGGGGAATGTGCCAAAGAGACAACTACCCGACCATAGAGTAGACAACAGGTGAAGGCCACTAATGGGTCTTCGTTGCAGCGAGAAACTCCTTCACCCGGAGGAGTCCTTCAGCTGGTCCCTAAACAAGTATGTATACAAGTTCCGTGATAATGGACGTCATACTAAACTCCGAATTATACACAAGAAACTAAAATTAAAAATCATACAAGACTAACAAAGGCCAGAGGCTCCTCACTTGGGACAGGCGCAAAAATGCGTCGGGGTTAAACATGTTTTTTGAGATCTCAACCCTCCCCCTATACCTCTAGCCAATGTAGAAAAAAACAAACGCACAACAATACGCATAGTAAAAATCAGTTTAAGAGAAGTCCGAATCAGATGTCAGAATATGTCACAAAAGAAACTAAACAAAATGACAATAATACATAAATTAACAAAGGACTACCAGCAGTTACTGACATGCCAGCTCCAGGCCTCAATTAAACTGATTGAAAGATTATGTCTTCATCATATAAACATCGAGCACAATTCCTCCCGTTAGGGGTTTAGTATTATACCATCATAAAATATATGAGAAGAACATAACCCGTGTCATACCAACAACTGGTTTTAGAATAATTATGTTTAGTTCCGATGCAAAGACCCTATAAGTGAATCAATATTAAAGCCAAAATATGCAATCTTTAATGACCTGACAACAGTATCGTAACTATATCCCTTCTTAATAAGTCTGTTTAAAGGTTTTGTTAGCTTTTGCGGTGAATACTGACATGTTTGTGCTTTGTAAAGAATATTATCATAAAAGATTGGATGTGAAATACCTGAACGTATAAGATGTCTACATGTTGAGTTGTATTTACAATGATGTCCTTGTACCGATGATAAAATTTAGTAAATGTTTTTGACTAGTTTGTGATACAAAAGATTGGAATATCAGCGCGGAGGCCTTATATGAAACTTCTGGCGCGGAGAGAATTAAGGTTAAGGTAAAGAAAAGACTATACCAAACAAAGAAGATACCTTCTTTTTTTTTATCTGAGACTGCTCAGTATAACACGTGTTATAGCAGTCTACGTATACACTAGACTACCAAGCAAAGAAAATACCCTTTACCTCATCCGAGATTGCTTAGAAAAACACGTTTTAACTTAAAGTAGGCTAAAAAAGACTACGCAACAAAGAATATACCCGCATCCGAAACTGCTCAGTATAACACGTGTTTTAGTAGTCTCAGACCTCATATACCTGAAACATTTGTGACGATAATATATAATACAAACGATGAAGTGTTTTTCTTCTATGCACTATGTTTGCATCGTGTGCTAGTTCACTGAATGAGATTAAAAGGGGAGTATTCAGCTCTATAAAAAAATGTTTAACACACAATCTGATTAAAGATTTGCTTAAAGGTGAGCACAACTTTAACACACATGATTTGTTACTGTACATAATCAGATTGTTCACTCAATGAACTCTGCCAATTGTTGTCTTATGTCATATCTTGATTGTTATTTGGATAATTTGGTGTTGATTGCAGATCTTTGAAAGTTTAACACAAATGTTAGGATGATTTAAAGCTTGAAATATTGCGATGACACTTTTCTACTGTTGCAGACTGCATGTTGGTCTCTAAATGTTTTTAATTTTGACGTTTAGTTTCCACCACTTTGGCATGGGCGGATTCGTATGGAGGCGTAGAGAGCGCACGTTCCTCATTTCAATGGAGAATAATATCATTTTAGTATATCCACGTTTTTGGCGTTTTCTAGTATATTCAGTTTTCTGTGCTTGCGCTTCCTTTCAACTATTCTGGATCCGCCCCTTTATCCCACATTGCATTCTACCAGATTTTATTTTACCACATTTCACAATGGAAAGCTTACGCAACTGTGCATTGTTGCAGTAATGGTAACAATTCGTAGCAGAGTGATACATATGAAAGAGAAGCCCTAAAAACAAAGGTGAAATTCAAACTCACTAAATTAGGCAAAATACACAACACTATGACAGAAACTAATACATGTTTAACACCGCCGCATTCTGTCCCAAGTCAGGAGCCTCTGGTCTTTGTTAGTCTTGTATGATTTTTAATTTGAGTTTCTTGTGTATAATTCGGAGTTTAGTATGACGTCCATTATCATTGAACTAGTACATTTTTGTTTAGGTGTCTGTTGAAGAACGCATCCGGGTGCGGGAGTTTCTCGCTGCATTGAAGACCCATTGGTGGCCTTCGGCTGTTGTCTGCTCTATGATCAGGTTGTTGTCTCTTTGACACTTTCCCCATTTCCATTTCCATTGTCAGTTTTACACTACGAAAAGACAAACAAAAGTCTCCAAAAGACAGCATTGAAAAAATAAACAGCAACACGAAGCCGACCCAACTCCGTTATAGTGTTTGTGTTTTTATATGATCCCTTTTTCTTACAAAGATCACGTCTAATTATCGTTTATAAACGTGTTCACTCTGTATAGATCTATTGACAGTATATAGATCCGAACTTATACTTAACCCGTACATTTCATGTTAAAATTCAATTTTAGTCCAAATAATGGATCGGGGCCACTTAAACAGCTGGAAAATTTATTGTATGGATCCGTGGTAATCCGCATGATTATAGATTTGTTCAATAAAAAAAATCTAAACATGGTATGCAAAGTGAAATCAAACTACAAGCAATTTTCGTCTATTTAGTCGTATATATCCGTGTCACTTCCATTTTGCGTGTTGATAATAGAATCTTTGTATGTTGTTGAAAGATATAAAATTAAAATTTCAGTCACGTTTCAAAATATTTTTCATAAGGTTATATATATATTTCACATCGAGACAGGTCATCACGGGTATATTGGTCACTGGAAGTCTCAGAAACCAATCAATTTACAAACAAATAACAAAAGAACTGAAGAATTATTGCATATACATTTCACATTAATTTTTGAATATACCAAATTGTATACTAATCTTAAGCGAAGATATTATATTAGTTTGAAGTATTGGCAATACAAATTCATATCTCAGTTTTTTTTAAATAAAAAAGTAAACACATACTGAAAATTAGCTGAGTATAATTAACAGAAATAACGTTTTCAGTAAACATATAAATTAGTACGAAATAAATAAAGGAAAGGGAGTTGTATCATGTCTAGTTGATCTATTAAAACTGAGAAAACTAAACTGATTGTATGCGCAAATTTTTTACCTTGCTCTTTGAATGATGCAAGCGATTCCTTTGACAATAAGATTTTACCCAATGAAAATCCGAAAAAATTATGAAAACGCTATATATGTTGACTTACGTTAAAACCATTAAACAATAAATACAAGAACGGTGAAACAACTGACATATATATGTCAAAGCAAATCTACGTATTGCTCAATCTTTAGTTTTTGTTGGAAGTTTTTTATCTGCGACTATTTTTTCTTCTTTTGGCATGATGGAGGCATATGTTTGTTCGACTAAAAGAGTGTCTTTTGTGTTTTTTTCTTTTTTTCTAAATACATGTACAATATTATGGATTGTCCAGCTTTTCGGATTTCTGAAATATTAAATTTTGCATCTCATTACTAAACATTACACAGAATTAGCATGTTAGTAGTCAAAGTAAGATCCCCTGAGGCACATCAGATCAGTGAATATTTTGGGTGTTTACTTGCACCGTATGAATGAAATGTTTGCCACTGTACATAACTAAAAAAACAAAAAACAAAACAAAAAACCAAAAAAAAAAACCAACCATTATGGGTTTTGCTCATTGATGAAGGCCTTACGGTGACCTAGATTTGTTAAGTTCTGAGTCTTTTGGTATCTTTTTGGAGAGTTGTCTCTTGGCAATCATACCACATCTACGAATCAATGACATTTGAGGTAAACAACAAGGAGGCTGCAACACAACCAAAATCAAAGACATTAAGGTGTTAACCTACGATCTACGCTTGTTCAACTCCAATGTAAAAAACATATTCTTATATGGGGCTGAGACTTGGAAAAAAAACTGCTTTAAAAACTTCAAGTCTTCATCAACAACTGCTCAGGCGCATCCTAAACATCAGTAGATATCAAACCAAGATCTGTGGGAAAATACCAATGCAATCAATCCCCAGTTGATGAAGCCCGAGTTAAAAAAGAGAATGTGGCGGTGAATATGGCACACATTGAGGAAGCCAAAGAACAACATTACAGGCAAGCCTTACAGTGGAACCCATAAAGAAAGCGTAGTTATACGTGGAGAAGGAACTTTGCAGCAGAGATAGAGAAAATGGTACACGTGGCATGATCTAGAGAGGCTAGCAAAAACAGAACAAGGTGGAGAAATATCGTTAGTGGCCTATGCTCCGACAAGGAGCACCATGATTAAGTAAGTAAGTTACGATCTACATTCTAAGACACATGTCAAGGCTCAACGTCAATTTTGTGATTTGTATACACTATTTGACACTGGACATGAAGCAAATAACAATCAATCAATCCTAAATGTATTTGTAATATTTGACACTGGTGCATTAATTATCCATCTGTCGATTAGTCGTTAATAAGTTGTATCAAATATATTTGTGGTCTACTGTCGATAGGTTAAATAAAGATTCGAATTCACGCTGACCCGCAGCGCGGTCTAAGATATACTGTGGTCACTTGTACTCCTTTAGCATTAATGAGATTTGTAAGAGGCTTATTAGGGTACTTTTCGGAAGTACTAAACACAATGTTGTTATGATAAGAGATATCTGTATGTCAAATAACATCATTTATTGCCTCTCTAGCTTGAAATATTTTATCGGTCAATTAATGGAAATCAAATGAAAATAAAGTCTCCTTTGTAGAAGACAGTTTATCTTATTCAAGGTAAATAAAATAAGTCTTACAACACACTTATAATGGTCATTATTTGTATTTCCATACCTGAAATCCTGAAAAACATTACTACCAAACTTAGCACACAAAGCAGAATGCTTATAGATGCTTATATAATAAGGGAAAGGTTTTAAACTATTATTTTTACTTAGTGTATGAATTAAAGAATAGAGGCCAACATGACATTGAGGAAAAGACTAAAATATAATAATGAATAAACCAAAGGAAAAAAGCCAACAACTTAAAAAACACGATCAGGAATCATTCAAAAACATATTTATCAAGATCAAGTACTAAACAAGCTTATCAAAGCAAATTGAGACCAAATTAAACAGACAACAAATATCAAACATTAACACCAAATCCAAACATTAAGATATAAAACTACAAAGAAAATCAAATGACAACGTTCATGACTTTGACGGTATATTCATATGCTGTGTGCATAAACTAGTGTTAAAAAATATCATAAGCATCCTAGTTCCTCCAAGGTAAAGGAAATACAATGGTTTCCTCCACTTATTAATACAGATTAAAAGGATTTGTTCATCTAAATGATTTTTTATGGACGAAATATTGCTAAATCACTCCAGTCGTGGAATATTTGCCACTGAGCGTTTAGCAACTAACAATCAATCAATCAATAATACATATCAAAAGAACAAGACAAATGAAAAGCAGTTGGCATCAACCTTTTGACTTCGCATATCGCCTCAGATGACATTCTCTGACCGAATTATTCAAAATTCGGCGACTATTGTAAATTGCATTTTTTAAACTGAAAGGATACACCTAAGAGTCAATTCTGCCTCATATATTGTTCTACATCTATACAAAAACAACGAGGGTTAGATAGAACTAAACTTTACGAAAAGAGATTTCAATTTCCCCACAATGAACTTTCCATTTCTGTGTAAATACCTTTTAGCAACTCCTGCATTCATATGCCTTTTTATTTCGTAGTTAATTCACTATTCCAGGGCTTATGTTTCCTATCGTGATATCCTTGATAAAAGATTGCAGCTTAAAAGGGAGGTCACTGAACGTAGGGGAAAAAGTTAAAATCATCCATTTCGAAAGTTTTACGGATGCTATTTAGTTGATCATTTTGGAATATCTGTGACGCAGATGACCATAGATGTGTTCCACGTATCATAACCTCAAACTCATCCTCATTATAATTGTGACATTACTGAATACGACTTATCAACATATTCTGATTGTGACGTGTAACATAAACTGGAACAGGATCAGAAAATAAGAGAGCTACCATTTTATTTTTAGGGGGGGGTGGGGGGGGGGGGGGGGGGGGGGGGGGGGGCTAGGTTGAAAAATGTTGTTCTGCATTTTTTTAATTGTAATCTCGGTCCTGTCTTTTTATTTTTCACTTTATTCGGTCCTACACTTTTTTATTAGTTTATCCTGACTTTTTTTACAAAAATCATCTGATGTCACCCTGCCTTTTCTTGTATAGCGTCTCATGTTGTCTTTTTTTTACTCAAAACTCCTGCCCTGCCTTTTTTAAATTTCATCCTAGCCCCTCCAATGAAATTAAAATGGTAGCTCCCTTATTCAAAACATATTTTTTCTCAAAAAGTATCAATCCTCAACTTATCCTTACGTTAAGTTACTGGATTAAGCATGGCAGAAACAGGATTCTTTATTGACCTACATTTTGGGTTAATTTTATGCAAGGAAAAGTCATTTAGATGCCTGGTGAAGCCTGATCTGTCTTCCCTTCTGGAGCATCTGAGATCACCCCCCGTTTTTGGAGTGGTTAGTGTTGCTCGGTCTATAGTTTTCTATGTTGGGTTTTGAGTACTGTTGTCTTTTCTCTTTTTTTTTTTTTGCATATGCAGTTTATTTTTGACATCCTTTTGGTGTAGGTGGCTTCTCTTATTAATCTAGTTGATGAAGACAGCCTATTCATTTGTAACAAAATTTGACCATTAAATTCTTCAATCTTGTGTAAAACCATTGATAGATATTGTAGAATCTACAGTTATCATCTATTCGAGATGTCTTTGTATACTGTTTTTCATAAACCTATACAAACTATATTTTGATTCCAACGATAGGATAGCTCTATCACTAACATCAAATTCTCTTTTATTTTTCAAATTTATTTACTTCAAAGATATTTCTTCATACACACAGAAAATATTTTCTGTGGATGTTTAAATAACTTTTTAGTGATAATTAATTATAAGCTTTCATGCTTATTCTATTACTTAGAATTTAGTACACGAATCTTAAGTATAGTTTATTTGGCTCCTTTGACCTATGTATATATATTCTTGCATGACAACTTAAACCACCATTTACCATTTATTTGGCCTTTATTGAGAGAGACATAATAGAACTGTTTTCAAAAATACAAAATCTTATGTTATAACTGTATATGAGACCAATTTACTAACAATTATATGCTTTGTGTTACAAGAAACAAATTATAACAGGATGGGAGTTAGTTGTCAGTAATGTACTTATCTCGCTAACTCCCAAATATAAATTATTCATTGAAATAAGACTCAAATCCAGCCATTTTGATCAGGTAGGTTTCAATCCCTAGAACATCATAGTTACATGAATATTCTTTCGAAACTATCAAAGATGTACCAATTAAATGTCAAGAGTAAATTGGAAAAATACTAAACTCAAACAAAAATTCAAATAGGAAAGTCCAAATAAAAAACCAAAAGCTCAAACATATTAAACCAATGAAAAAAAAACTGTCTTATTTCTGACTTGGTACAGCAGTGGTGGATCCAGAACTTTTCATAAGAGAGAGGCCACTCCAGTCATGCTTAAGTGATTCCCTATATAATCAACCAAATTTTTACCATGAAAGGGGGGTAGGGGCTGGATCATCCACCTATGTACAGGAATGACATGGTGGATAAAACCAGGAGTTAAAGCTAGCTAAACCTCTCACTTTTGTCCCAGGCACATATAATTGTATTATATTGACAAGAATGTGTGAGCAAAACAAACTATATAGAAATGAGATGTGCTAATGCTTAATACAATTGCTCAACAATTACCATTGACCAACGGTCACCAACCACTACTGGTTCCCCTTAAACTGACCTAATCACATACTAATACATGAAAACTAAGCAAAAGTTTCAAGGTCGTTTGACCATGAATGAGAAGGCAGGGCCAAATAATCACCATGGTAATGAGAAGTGCCATTGCTAATACAATGCTGGAAACAGCAAACCTATGTATCACTTTTTGACTATCTAAAATGTGGGTACAGAAGATAATTCTTGAATTTTTTTTTATCATGTCTATAATGAAGCATGTGGAAGATCAATTTAGCCAGTTCTAATTCAAAATGAACAGTCCTGGACAGATTAATCTACTTGAAACGGCCATGATACTCGTAGATATATCTGTCATTTTCAGGCTTTTTTCACATTTCTCTATTGGTGTAGGAAAAATAGTTCTCATTACCAGAGAAAAATGTGTTCATGTTCTCGGCAAATGTTTGGTCAAAATTCATGACATCAAATTTTCTGGATTTTTCTTTTGTGACGTCATGAAAAGGTGATTATGCCTGATTAGGTTACATATAAAGCAACCATCTTTATGCAAATCTTTGCAAAGGAAGGATAAACTTTGTTTAAATATTGTCTAACAATCATTAGAGAAACAAATTCTGTCACAATATCTTGTGTATTATAATACTTCACTCTCAACATTTAAATTTTAGATACTTTATAAGTTTGGCACACCTTACATTTCAAATTTTAGATCAAACTGTCTGGAGGGAAGAAATATCGTAACAGACTTGATGCACTGGCAGAATCTTTAATTCTTAGAACCTGAATTCAGAAAAAAAGTGATAAAATAAAATTATTTATTGACAAAATAATAACTGTTTACATCTAATATCTGCATTATAATGTTTGTGATCACAAGACATATTTCATTTATACTTCTTCATATTATTGCAATACATAAAGTATAATAGATATATCAAATTACCCAGAATTCTTCTGCTTTAATGTTAAGTATACATGTATAAGTATATAAAACATATTTTTATTGTCTGAACAGGTATATTTTGATTTTTGAATGGCTAAAAGTATAATTGCATGATGTAATTTAAGAAACCTAAGTGACCTTCTTTGTGTAGGAGTTGCAATATAATACAATTATACAGTGAAAAAATTTCATGTACTTTGATGTGAAGGCCAAAATAATAATTGTTACAAACACTAACTAGTAGAAGAGCAATTCAACCTAAAAATAAAATTGGCACATTTTAAAACATGTTTGTCTCAAAGTTGGAATTGATCCTGTGTTTGCCATAGTGAACCCCAAAATTAAATAGGTGTATCAAAATGTAAGGTACTCCTCATCTCAGAAAGATTTACTAAAAGGAGCACCGATCTAAAAAAGATCCAAAAAGTCAACATTAAAAGTAAAATATCATAAAATTCAGTTAAAATGTATAATTTAAAATACAGTTAAACTGACTTATATTACAATTAAATTCAAAATAAAAGAAGCTGCAGCAAATTGTTAAACTACTTTTGGTATGGTTGAAATTGAGCAAAGGGGGACAACTTCAGTTCATTTATTAATTTTAACTTTATCAGAAATTGATATTTCAAATTAACTAGTATTGCCTTCTATGTCACAGTTGACATCATGAACATGAGCTCATACTCGAGTTATCATAAGTAAGAATCTTACAGGATGATATTGGTCTAAAAATTATTTAAATGTATATGGTTATCATGTATCTATGAAAAGCAAATTTTACAAACAATAGGTCCATGAAAATGGAGATGAAGGGAACATGAACAAATGTTTGTCCTTTAAAAATTATATAAACCCATGAAGGTCTACCACATATATAACATGATTGTCTTTCTAACCAGCAGAATAATCAGATATTTACAATTTTTAAAAAGATTTCAGAACTGATCTCCACTAATTCAATATGAATCATAAGGGGAGACAATATTTTCATGGTATTCTGTTTTATACCATGAGTGTAATATGTTGGGACTCAATCCCAGTCAGTTTAAGTCATTTCACACATGTACATGTAATATCTAGAAGCAGTTAGATAGTTTGCTTACATTGATTGATTGCTGGTATTTAATGTCACTTTTAGCATTCTTTGTGGCTATATTTTATTGATGGAGGAATCAGGATTCCCTGTAGAGAACACCCTACCTTCAGCAGGAAAACTTACTAACAAATAAGATAGGTGAATCCACCTGCCACTAGTGGGGTTCAAATTCACAACCTCAGTGTTGACAGGCTAGTGATTTTTGCAGATGAACTAAATATACCATTTGGCCACTGGGGCCCTTTTGTTTTCTTACATGTATGAATTATACATGTTTCTCATTTCTAAAACCTAGGATCCTGCACATAAATATTAACAAACAAAAAAACAACCTTAGGAACTGGTAATTATAAAATAACTAGAGGCTCAAAGAAAGTTATTTCTTTAATTTATCATACTTTAAGATCTCCTAAGTTTTTTGCAAAGCTACAATATTCATTAATTCAATTAAATAATTTATAATGAACATATCAAACTAGACATCTGCTAATCAGCATATAGCTAGTAAATCCCAGCCGCAAAAATTGGCACACAATGGGTCAAGAATGCCGTTAAAAAATCTTACAATGACACCGTTATAAATGAGAGAATTGATGATAAATTACATATTGATAATGATTGGACATTCAAAACAGACACGTTAATCATTGATTTTAATATGCCCTGTATAGCCTGTAGTATTATGACAGACTAATGAATGCCACCTGCACATTACAATACTATAACAATATATATTACAAATTGTTCAGTTAAAAGACCTAAACATTAGCAAGGGTCATCCTCTAGCATCAGCAACACCAGAGGGCACCTCTATCTCCCAACCATCCATTTCCTTAGTTACTATCACCTGGCAACCTAATCTTGACCTGTAAATACAAAAAAGTTGTTCTCTGTTAAATACTTAAATTTGCATTTGTAGACTGAATATAACTGATCTTTTTTATTCATGTCAACTGTGTTACAAATTATCCATTAGTTTTTGCAGAGTAGATTTTTAACAAGATAAAGAGTGCAATAATGTGTAAGGTTACTTTGTTGAAATCTTAGTTATGATTTTGATCATATATGTTGGCTTGTACAAATGTATATCATTATAATGTATACTTTACATGAAGATTTTCCACATTCTCTTTCTCTTTGATATTTTTCATTTAATTAGCAGTGATATCTTAAATAAAATTCTGATTTTTTTACCATTCCAGGAACCCCATACAACATTTTAGTATTTACCAAGTTTGTTATTTATATTAACACTTACGTATCACTTAAACCAAAAGCTAAATCCAACATATCAAGTTCTTCGTCCGTAGGTTTTTCATGGATTTGTTCGTATTGATCTGGCTTGAAGATTAAATGACAAGTTGAGCACGCCAGGGTTCCCTCACAAGCACCTGTTCATAAATTGATTTTTACAAATAAGTCTGACAAATAATACTTGTTATTGTAAATGGTGTGATTTTGCATGAACACCTACTGTTACTGATGTAGTATTAAGATCATGACATTCTATTTTGAACATGAACATGATTAATTTGTCAATGAAGCACTGTTCTTTCAAACATGTATAAAATATTCTCAGTAACCAAGTATTTATTTGTGTGCTATGATTTTGACTCTTTTTATTATTTAATCACAAGGAATATAAATTTTGATTAGACATTGACGAGGTTGTCCCTCTGAATACTAAATAATTGATTAACTGGTGGTGTTTAATGCCACTTTCAACACACATAACACTATATCCTGGTGACAAGTTTTTATTGCTTAAGGAAGCCAGAATGAATGGAAGGAACATGAACCTTCCACATTAAATTAAGGAATGAACATGAACCTCCCACATTAAATTAAGGAATGAACATAATTCTTGAAAAGATTATGCAATTTTAAAATTCTTGAAGTGGTTAAATTTCATATTTAATGAGTAGTTATTTATATATTTTGAGCTCAACATACTAGATTTTCTCGCTGTATTGAAGACCCATCGGTGGTCTTCTGCTGTTTTATGCTCTTTGGTCGGGTTGTTGTCTCTTTAACACATTCCCCATTTCCATTCTCAATTTTATAGCATATGTTCATGTTTTTCATGTTTTTAAACAATAAATTATTACATGTATTTGACTATGTACAACATGTATAATTAAATTATGTACAAACCGAATCCATCCACATCAATATCATTATCTATTATGATATCTAGTAGATTATCACCAACTTTGGCCGTAGCTGTATGTTCTGAACCATCAGTTAACTTGAAACATAGTGACACTCTGAAAATATAAAATTTAACCACTTATTCATACTAAATATTGTAATACCTTCTAATTCTATATCATTATCTATGGCCACATCTAGAAGGTTACTGCCCACACCAGCATTCACTGTTATACGGTCCCCATCTCTATCCATAAAGTATAAACAAATTCTGTAAAAAACAATAATGTATGGAATCATGATTCAACAACATATCTCACTAATACTTAAAAAAAAAAAAAAAAATGAAAAAATTTTGATGGTTGGTAGTCAACTCAAGTGTGGTCTGGGTGGGTTCAGTTATTAATCTTCTGAAAGTGAAGGAAAAGCAGTTAGGATCTCCAAAGGGCAGGATGTTGGAACAAATATTCTATATCAATCATTTATACCGTAAACATGGTAAAAAACAAATTCTGTAATATTTTTTCCATTTGAAATAATATAACAGAATATTTCTTCCACTTTGAACATGTTGAACTTATAATATTATAAAGGACCTTATATTTTGTGACAACCCTAATCAAAATAAGTCTTTAACAGGGCTTCCAAAAAATATTTGAGCCAGCCGGACATTTTATATCTGATCCCAATTTTAATCCCTTAAGACTAAGTTACAAAAGGCATTTATGGTAACCAGATGGCCATTCCAGTGATTTACATTAGATTAAAAAAAAACGATATTAAACTTTACTTTGATATGAATTTGATGTTCTGACATAAACTGTTAATTGGCAGTGCATCATTGGAAGTGTACACATCAGCACGCTCATATCTGCCTTAGACTCTTTATTTGTGCAAAATGATGTTGTCAAAAACTTTACTTTCGTTTTTAAAATCACATTTTCCTAAACTGGATGTTGACTTGACAATGGTAATAGTTATCAAAGCTACCAGGATTATAATTTAATACGCCAGACGCACATTTTGTCTACATAAGACTTATCAGTGACGCTCAGTTCAAAATAGTTTTAAGGTGTAACACCACTAATTCGGGCCCGGCCAGAAAGCACATACCAGAAAGTAGTACATATTTAACACAAAATAGTTCCTACGCATGAGTGTAACTTTCAAAATATGTAGGACATTTAGGAATTTTTGGTATCAAATGAAAGCTGAAGGACTGGTGATCATTGTAGAACACTTTTGGACTTTTACTTTTAAAAAGAGGGTACATTTTGTCTGTTTGTCAGATCTGAAGTACCTGTTTTGGTACATCCGAAGTTCTGGGAACCAGTTCTTTCTTATATGCCATTAAAGGTATGTTGATTTTTTCAGTAGAAGACACCATAAAGTGTTGCTTTGACATGCAATGATTGTCACTTTATTTGAACTTAAAACGAAAGAGGTGTGCCTGTTTGAAATGGAGGAATTTAACATAGAAAGCAATGGGACCATGAATTAGTGGTGTACTTCCATAAAGCAGTTAGCCAAACAAGTACAAAGATGAAGAGCATTGAGGTCCGAAAATTCCAAATAGCTGTGCCAAATACAGCTAAGGTAATCTATTCCTGGGATAAGAAAATCCTTAATTTTTTCGAATAATTCAAAGTTTTGTAACATGAAATTTATAAAAAAAAACATGGACCAGAAACAGATATGTAAAATCTGTGCACGTTTACAAAGCATGACTGAGTGAAGAAACTCTTTCCCAGTTATTTCTTCAACAAAATACTTGAAATGAACGTTAGATACAGGTATCAATGATAATTTTAGCATTTTTGAAGAAATGTAGGATGCATCATTAAATTTCCCACCTATGCACATGCACACACGTGTTTGTGTTCATACATTGTACAACGTAGTTCTGACGATTTTTCATTTAAAACCTTTCAAAAATTTCATCAATTCATGTTTATAAATGTAATTATTATAATTTTAATCAGTTGGACTAAATCAAACCGCTGAAATGTATGAAAATCATGAAAATAACTTTAAATAGACCGATCTATTTATATGATGTCCGGTACTGAAAATAGTTTATCTGTCACCTGAACAGGTAGATTTCAGCTGTCCAACAACTAATTAGCCTTGATTAAAAATAGAAAGTATTGAGAGTAATCAATGATCATGTCAGGCCAAAAATAAAATATCGTTTGTTTCCCCTCACCTGACCGACCCGGTAAAATCACTGCGACCCGAAAAAATGTATTGGCCATTCTTGTCCACTAATTTTTTTGTTGATACAAATGTATGTTGGTTATTGGTGATATCTTTCCGATTATGTAGTCAACGAGCGTTGGGTTTTGGTGATACCTTTCCGATGCTGTAGTCAACGAGCATTTTAAATCAAGGTATTTTTGCATTGAAGCGTCTACATGATTCGGAATCAAGGAAAACAAACAAAATGCTTTGCCACACGATTTGTTTGTGTGCAAGGGTGGTCTGTTTTGAAAATTAAAAAAACTGAAGCATCTTTCAACCCGCTGAGTGCATCTTGATTTGCTTTGTGTCCTAACCTCTGTTCCTGTTTAAAGGATAAAATCTTAAAGACTTTGAGTAAAAATGGTCTGACTCGTGCTTTAAAATCTATCTACTTTGTCTTTGAACAGGTTGGGCACAAGTCAGGAAATGTGGGATACATGAATTCCATGCTTTCAGGGAACGTCCCTGTTTTCTGGTGTAAAACAAACCCAGTTTAAATGGGGTTTCCTTTTTTAATTTATGGCATGAAAATTACAAAAGGGCACGTCATAACTGCATCAGTAGAATTTGTAAATACTTATTAAAAGTATTTTAGGAAATACAAAACATGAATATAAAGTGAAGCCTTGTGTCTTCTAGAACTGGAAAAAACATACAAATCTTTGTTTAGGAATCAATTGACCAAGCTGCATGATCCAGGTGTAACTGAACATAACTGAATTATGTTCACCTATTGAAAATCTTTATTCATTGAATTTTAATTCCTAAGTGATTAACATACATGTATCTTTTTGTCATCTCATAATTGATGATCAAGATATGGATTGGTGAACAAAGGAATTGTTTTGTTGTGAGTTATGCATCAAATTAGACTTGAAATAAGCTTGATTTTTTAACTAAAAAAACACTTGTTATCATTAAACATTGTTATTACAATACCGAGCAAGAACGAAGAATTCCAAGAAGCCAACAAACAACTGATACCATCAATTACTGCCAAGAAACCACCATAACAAAGGAAACTTATATGAAGAACAAACAGAGGACTACATTCCTACAACAGGACGGCCAATATATCAAGATTTATATGTACCATCATTCTGTGCCATCAGGAAATTAAATGTAAAATTATTTTAGTGTGAAACCTTAAAAAGGGTAAATGGAGATGACACAAAACAGCCAAGATAGATTTCCAGTACTATTTAAAACCTGCAGGAAATTAAAGTTAAAAGAAGTAAGATACAAAGAACATAAATCCTTCCCACCACCATTTCCAGTTCAACCAACATTGCCAAGAAATTGTGCGACAGTAAACAACTTTACGGCATTCCCGACACGATCGGAAGTAGTACCTCCGGCCAAAGGGAACCCAGTCGAAGTGGTAGGGGTGTGCCCTATAAGTGTTGTCCAAATTAGGAAGAAACTTTATAAAACTGTACACTGACATTGTACTTACATTCATGTTACACAAATTTAATTTCTATTTAAAAACACATTTTATTTATACACTTACCATTAATTATAATAGTTTACAACCATTTTAAAGTTAAAGACAATTCGAAAAATTATAGATTAACTCTAAATTAGTAACTTCATTTGCATTGTACTATGTTTGATCAAGAAATTGTATATTTAAAAGGAATGGAAACGCGGCCGACTTCAAAGAAAATATTATGATGCATCTCTTGCTTTGACCGGGTGTTAATTACACCCCATCGCTCTAACTGGCTCATTACTTATCTGGTAGAAGTTATCGAACGTGGTCATTTAATCTGACACTAGTTATCTAACTTGACAATGATATTTTTTTTCTTCTTAGGCATGTTTCTGTAATAAAAAATAATGACTAAAACATCATTCTAAGGGGCATTCTGTTTCAATTTTCTTGGCGTAAAATAAATCATATTATTGTTATTTTTGAAGATAATTCGAAATACACATTCTATTGTAGAGTAACGGTACTTACATTGTGGACATTGTGTAGTACGAACGTGGTAAAGTAGCTAAGTGATAAATCATGAAACGAAAAATAAATTAATCCAAGAAAAAAAAATATTACAATACAACCAATGCAAAGTTAGTAATAAAAAACTTATTATTCAATTTTTTTTATCGTATTATTTCATGAGGTATGTCATAATCAGATGATATCGGACATTTTACGAGTGTTGAAAAGTTTCGTGCAAAATAAAGAACATTTTAAAATGTAACTAAATGACTGTTAAAGAAAGAAGTTAATAAATTATTATGAAGGAAGGAAAATTTTAACAACTGCAGTATATTTTCTAGATTAAGAACTCATATTACAGGTGTTATAATAAACAACGGCATGCAGGATGTTCCAATTTGCAGGTATAATATATCATGTATCAATGATAAGCTAATTTGTCTCTGGTCTTACATACTTTTAAGATGTTAAAAATTAATAATGTCGAGCTCACCTGTTAATTAATGCTAAATTATGCAGAGATGCAATAAATTTTCTAATTAGAAACAGTTAAAACTTTCCCACATTCGCATTTTATTTATTTTAACACCAAAGGAATACTTTTGCGGCCTATAGACTACTGCTCTGGGAGAAAAGGAAGGAACAGTTTTGCTGTTTCGTATGGTAATTTGCAACAACGCTTTATAATGGCAAACTGCATTCTAAACAACAATTTAGTATCTAAAGCAGCATTTGACAAAAAAAAATGCATATCATCGTACATGGTATATAAAAAGGCACAATAAATCCCAATCGTGTGTCTTCTATATATATCTTGTCTGTTATTTCAAACAAAATGGCGTCAATGTGAACTATAAACATGGGAATTTGAAAAATCATAGCTAATTCGTTTTTATCACCATTTTCATAAAACCAACACTATGCGATAGAAAAAAGACTAAGCTTTTAAATTTTATGTCAATGTCACATCTATTTCAAGTAGTTATTTAACTTATACCAAAATACAAAGTGTCGATGTATTTGTTGACGCACAACTTCAAATTTTCAACATGTTTCGAAATAAAATCATATATATTGTACCAATTACATTTAGCATTCGTAATTTAGATCAAACTGTAGAAAAATATTCCTTCTTTAAAATGATATCTCATTTTCTCACTTTTTTCTTTCTACTTTCCAATATAATAAAGAAATCGTAGTGCACTCCCAGATTGATAGACATATTTTGACAGAATATTGAAACTAAAAACTGAAATTTCGAAAAATCGTAGAAAATTCTTAAAAGTTACAAGAAACTTCAAAAAGAGCCTAAGCGATAGAATAAGGTTTCAGCTTCATAATGATATCAACTGTTTTGTTTTGCACTTCGCAGTTTTCAAGTTTTTAGAAAAAAATCAAAACACAGTATTTTTTGTTTAGTAATCCGGATGAAACTCCCTCAATTTTCAAGACCGAGGTCTATTCTAATGAGAATTACTCAATACAATATTACAAACGTATGTTTGATGAGGCATTAAAATGATACCCAAGGCCTTACTTTTTGCTAGGAATAAAAGTTTATTCTTGATTTCGGTTTCTCTCTCATTTATATCGTCTCAAGCAAGATGACCCCGTGAATTAAAAGACCGATTTATATGACAGGAAATGGAACTCCGTCATGATTTTTTATATTATTCATCATACTTCCGCCTGAGCCAGACATGGTTTATAGCTCTGCGGGTGCGCTGTTGGTATCCCGATTGATCTCGAGCCGCGTTTCCATTCCTTTTAAATATACAATTCCTTGGTTTGATTCATTTTCTGTTCAACATACATAATGATAGAGTGTCCATAGCA
>NW_027268700.1:0-4657 GCF_963676685.1 Mytilus edulis | reverse complement strand
AAATGATCCTGCTGTGAAATAAATACAGTAGACATTGGTCCTTCCTCTTTCACAGAAAAAACATAAATCTGTGATCAGCACCATTTTTTTTTTTTTTTCAAGTGCAGGAAAAAGAAGCCCAACTTGAAACAAAGACAAGAACTGACAATTTCCAGACTTGTGACCGGAGCTGACAGGTGAATTGAATTAGACATTTACAGAAAAGACAAAGAAAAATAATGATTCCTCTATACCTGTTCAACGACATTGAAGTGATGCAAATAGTATTGTTTGCATAGAGAGAGACCTATCATTTCCTGGTGATTATAGAGTTCTTTGACATAAAACTACAATTTTCGGAGCCCCCCCCCCCCCCTCCCCCTCCTCCAAAAGAAAAGAGAACAAAAAAAGAGCCGAGTCCAATTATATTGGACAGGCTGCTGACAGATGCCTATTCACAGGCGCGATCCCACTACTGATCGACACGGGGACTTTTGCCTGCTGCGTTTCCGCCCTTGGCCTGTACGTCCCTCCTTAGACAACCTGGTCACACTGAGCTCCCTCGGTGTGCCCATATTGATACCGATCTTAGTGCGGACGCCCGCTCAACATAGAACACCTGAAAGCAGGACTCCTGCCCTCACACCGTTCACCGACTCCGGTCTCCAGGTAGCTGGATCACAGGAGCACGCCACAACTCCCAACCGATAAACATGTGGAAATTTTCACTATTTATACATGATCATGTTAGGTACCGATACATAAACCATATTTGCATAAACGACATGTATGTATTTAAAAAAAAAAAACATTATTTAAAACATGCAATTAAAGTGAGAAACTACGGCTATCTATTTATAATATACATGTACACGTGGCAGTGTGTCCATATGGTTACGAGTACGAAAATTATTAGACTGAAGAAATTCAATCGGTCCTTATCATTAGAGTGCTATATTACTGTGAAAGAAAGAAAGAAAAAAACATTGATAAAATAAGAGAGAAAAAAAGACAAAAATATAATTTTACAAATTTTGGTGAAATTTACAGCTAAATGTGGTTATTTGGACTTTTTTTATGTTGATTTTTTTTTCACGGTGGATACTCGAAATTTGTCTAAAAAATATCGGGAATTGTGTTTATTGTATGCGCACATGAGGCTATTCTACTACGTGTTTTGTTTGTTTTGGGTACATTAAGAATAAGAGACTTTTTCTTTTGAAAATGATCCTGCTGTGAAATAAATACAGTAGACATTGGTCCTTCCTCTTTCACAGAAAAAACATAAATCTGTGATCAGCACCATTTTTTTTTTTTCAAGTGCAGGAAAAAGAAGCCCAACTTGAAACAAAGACAAGAACTGACAATTTCCAGACTTGTGACCGGAGCTGACAGGTGAATTGAATTAGACATTTACAGAAAAGACAAAGAAAAATAATGATTCCTCTATACCTGTTCAACGACATTGAAGTGATGCAAATAGTATTGTTTGCATAGAGAGAGACCTATCATTTCCTGGTGATTATAGAGTTCTTTGACATAAAACTACAATTTTCGGAGCCCCCCCCTCCCCCTCCTCCAAAAGAAAAGAGAACAAAAAAAGAGCCGAGTCCAATTATATTGGACAGGCTGCTGACAGATGCCTATTCACAGGCGCGATCCCACTACTGATCGACACGGGGACTTTTGCCTGCTGCGTTTCCGCCCTTGGCCTGTACGTCCCTCCTTAGACAACCTGGTCACACTGAGCTCCCTCGGTGTGCCCATATTGATACCGATCTTAGTGCGGACGCCCGCTCAACATAGAACACCTGAAAGCAGGACTCCTGCCCTCACACCGTTCACCGACTCCGGTCTCCAGGTAGCTGGATCACAGGAGCACGCCACAACTCCCAACCGATAAACATGTGGAAATTTTCACTATTTATACATGATCATGTTAGGTACCGATACATAAACCATATTTGCATAAACGACATGTATGTATTTAAAAAAAAAAAACATTATTTAAAACATGCAATTAAAGTGAGAAACTACGGCTATCTATTTATAATATACATGTACACGTGGCAGTGTGTCCATATGGTTACGAGTACGAAAATTATTAGACTGAAGAAATTCAATCGGTCCTTATCATTAGAGTGCTATATTACTGTGAAAGAAAGAAAGAAAAAAACATTGATAAAATAAGAGAGAAAAAAAGACAAAAATATAATTTTACAAATTTTGGTGAAATTTACAGCTAAATGTGGTTATTTGGACTTTTTTTATGTTGATTTTTTTTTCACGGTGGATACTCGAAATTTGTCTAAAAAATATCGGGAATTGTGTTTATTGTATGCGCACATGAGGCTATTCTACTACGTGTTTTGTTTGTTTTGGGTACATTAAGAATAAGAGACTTTTTCTTTTGAAAATGATCCTGCTGTGAAATAAATACAGTAGACATTGGTCCTTCCTCTTTCACAGAAAAAACATAAATCTGTGATCAGCACCAATTTTTTTTTTTTTTTTCAAGTGCAGGAAAAAGAAGCCCAACTTGAAACAAAGACAAGAACTGACAATTTCCAGACTTGTGACCGGAGCTGACAGGTGAATTGAATTAGACATTTACAGAAAAGACAAAGAAAAATAATGATTCCTCTATACCTGTTCAACGACATTGAAGTGATGCAAATAGTATTGTTTGCATAGAGAGAGACCTATCATTTCCTGGTGATTATAGAGTTCTTTGACATAAAACTACAATTTTCGGAGCCCCCCCCCCCCCCTCCCCCTCCTCCAAAAGAAAAGAGAACAAAAAAAGAGCCGAGTCCAATTATATTGGACAGGCTGCTGACAGATGCCTATTCACAGGCGCGATCCCACTACTGATCGACACGGGGACTTTTGCCTGCTGCGTTTCCGCCCTTGGCCTGTACGTCCCTCCTTAGACAACCTGGTCACACTGAGCTCCCTCGGTGTGCCCATATTGATACCGATCTTAGTGCGGACGCCCGCTCAACATAGAACACCTGAAAGCAGGACTCCTGCCCTCACACCGTTCACCGACTCCGGTCTCCAGGTAGATGGATCACAGGAGCACGCCACAACTCCCAACCGATAAACATGTGGAAATTTTCACTATTTATACATGATCATGTTAGGTACCGATACATAAACCATATTTGCATAAACGACATGTATGTATTTAAAAAAAAAAAACATTATTTAAAACATGCAATTAAAGTGAGAAACTACGGCTATCTATTTATAATATACATGTACACGTGGCAGTGTGTCCATATGGTTACGAGTACGAAAATTATTAGACTGAAGAAATTCAATCGGTCCTTATCATTAGAGTGCTATATTACTGTGAAAGAAAGAAAGAAAAAAACATTGATAAAATAAGAGAGAAAAAAAGACAAAAATATAATTTTACAAATTTTGGTGAAATTTACAGCTAAATGTGGTTATTTGGACTTTTTTTATGTTGATTTTTTTTTCACGGTGGATACTCGAAATTTGTCTAAAAAATATCGGGAATTGTGTTTATTGTATGCGCACATGAGGCTATTCTACTACGTGTTTTGTTTGTTTTGGGTACATTAAGAATAAGAGACTTTTTCTTTTGAAAATGATCCTGCTGTGAAATAAATACAGTAGACATTGGTCCTTCCTCTTTCACAGAAAAAACATAAATCTGTGATCAGCACCAATTTTTTTTTTTTTTTTCAAGTGCAGGAAAAAGAAGCCCAACTTGAAACAAAGACAAGAACTGACAATTTCCAGACTTGTGACCGGAGCTGACAGGTGAATTGAATTAGACATTTACAGAAAAGACAAAGAAAAATAATGATTCCTCTATACCTGTTCAACGACATTGAAGTGATGCAAATAGTATTGTTTGCATAGAGAGAGACCTATCATTTCCTGGTGATTATAGAGTTCTTTGACATAAAACTACAATTTTCGGAGCCCCCCCCCCCTCCCCCTCCTCCAAAAGAAAAGAGAACAAAAAAAGAGCCGAGTCCAATTATATTGGACAGGCTGCTGACAGATGCCTATTCACAGGCGCGATCCCACTACTGATCGACACGGGGACTTTTGCCTGCTGCGTTTCCGCCCTTGGCCTGTACGTCCCTCCTTAGACAACCTGGTCACACTGAGCTCCCTCGGTGTGCCCATATTGATACCGATCTTAGTGCGGACGCCCGCTCAACATAGAACACCTGAAAGCAGGACTCCTGCCCTCACACCGTTCACCGACTCCGGTCTCCAGGTAGATGGATCACAGGAGCACGCCACAACTCCCAACCGATAAACATGTGGAAATTTTCACTATTTATACATGATCATGTTAGGTACCGATACATAAACCATATTTGCATAAACGACATGTATGTATTTAAAAAAAAAAAACATTATTTAAAACATGCAATTAAAGTGAGAAACTACGGCTATCTATTTATAATATACATGTACACGTGGCAGTGTGTCCATATGGTTACGAGTACGAAAATTATTAGACTGAAGAAATTCAATCGGTCCTTATCATTAGAGTGCTATATTACTGTGAAAGAAAGAAAGAAAAAAACATTGATAAAATAAGAGAGAAAAAAAGACAAAAATATAATTTTACAAATTTTGGTGAAATTTACAGCTAAATGTGGTTATTTGGACTTTTTTTATGTTG
>NW_027268699.1:0-15958 GCF_963676685.1 Mytilus edulis | reverse complement strand
ACTTTTTCAAAACAACTTGGATTTTCATCAAACTATGTAGCTATCTTACATATATCTTAAGCTTACTGAATCCCAGGTCATTTTATTTTTTGTTGTATTGCTGTGAAATTCAAGAATTAATTTAATCTAGGTAAAAAAAGTTAGAATTTGCAGTTCAGACGAAATAGAGACAGTACACTTTAATTTTTTTAATAACTTTTTCAAAACAACTTGGATTTTCATCAAACTATGTAGCTATCTTACATATACATTAAGGTTACTGAATCCAAGGTCATTTTATTTTTTGTTGTATTGTTGTCAAATTCAAGAAATAATTTAATCTAGGTAAAAAAAGTTAGAATTTGCAGTTCGGACGAAATAGAGACAGTACACTTTAATTCTTTTAACAACTTTTTCAAAACAACTTGGATTTTCATCAAACTATGTAGCTATCTTACATATATATTAAGGTTACTGAATCCAAGGTCATTTTATTTTTTGTTTTATTGCTGTCAAATTCAAGAATTAAATTAATCTAGGTAAAAAAAGTTAGAATTTGCAGTTCGGACGAAATAGAGACAGTACACATTATTTTTTTTAATAACTTTTTCAAAACAACTTGGATTTTCATCAAACTATGTAGCTATCTTACATATATATTAAGGTTAATGAATCCCAGGTCATTTTTTTGTTGTTGTATTGCTGTCAAATTCAAGAATTAATTTAATCTAGGAAAAAAAAACAAGAATTTGCAGTTTGGACGAAATAGAGTCAGTACACTTTAATTCTTTTAACAACTTTTTCAAAACAACTTGGATTTTCATCAAACTATGTAGCTATCTTACATATATATTAAGGTTACTGAATCCCAGGTCATTTTATTTTTTGTTCTTATTGCTGTCAAATTCAAGAATTAAATTAATCTAGGTAAAAAAAGTTAGAATTTGCAGTTCGGACGAAATAGAGACAGTACACATTATTTTTTTTAATAACTTTTTCAAAACAACTTGGATTTTCATCAAACTATGTAGCTATCTTACATATATATTAAGGTTAATGAATCCCAGGTCATTTTTTTGTTGTTGTATTGCTGTCAAATTCAAGAATTAATTTAATCTAGGAAAAAAAAACAAGAATTTGCAGTTTGGACGAAATAGAGTCAGTACACTTTAATTTTTTTAATAACTTTTTTAAAACAACTTGGATTTTCATCAAACTATGTAGCTATTATACATATATATTAAGCTTACTGAATCCCAGGTCATTTTATTTTTTGTTGTATTGCTGTGAAATTCAAGAATTAATTTAATCTAGGTAAAAAAAGTTAGAATTTGCAGTTCAGACGAAATAGAGACAGTACACTTTAATTTTTTTAATAACTTTTTCAAAACAACTTGGATTTTCATCAAACTATGTAGCTATCTTACATATACATTAAGGTTACTGAATCCCAGGTCATTTTATTTTTTGTTGTATTGCTGTCAAATTCAAGAAATAATTTAATCTAGGTAAAAAAAGTTAGAATTTGCAGTTCGGACGAAATAGAGACAGTACACTTTAATTCTTTTAATAACTTTTTCAAACAACTTGGATTTTCATCAAACTATGTAGCTATCTTACATATACATTAAGGTTACTGAATCCCAGGTCATTTTATTTTTTGTTGTATTGCTGTCAAATTCAAGAAATAATTTAATCTAGGTAAAAAAAGTTAGAATTTGCAGTTCGGACAAAATAGAGACATTACACTTAAATTTTTTTAATAACTTTTTCAAAACAACTTGGATTTTCATCAAACTATGTAGCTATCTAACATATATATTAAGCTTACTGAATCCCAGGTCATTTTATTTTTTGTTGTATTGCTGTCAAATTTTAGAAAAAGATACTTCCCTGAACCTAACCCTAACACTTAACCTTGACCCCAACCTAAAACCCTGACAAAAAAAAATTATAGTACAACATTTCCTTCAGAGAGGTTGGAAAGTCCGGCAGTACACTTGAGTAAAACCAATAAGTTTCTATCCTCTCTATTGCATTTTTATCTTTTCAGAACAGTTCACATTAAGAAAATATCTCTACTCGAATCCATTATACACCTGTTTGAAGATTGAAATGAAAAGCACTTTTAATACTTTGTACCTTAAAATATTTTGGAAATTTCTGACGCATGCGCAGTCACAAAAACGACAAATATTCGCAGAGTTGAAATTGGCACCTCACTTACCCTTGTCAAAGTGATTCCCTGAACCTAACTCTTACATTGAACCATGACCCTAACCTAAAACCCCGACTTAAAAAAAAAATACAAATACAAAAAAGAAGATCTGGTATGATTGCCAATGAGACAGCTATCCACAAAGGAATGAAATGACACACTCATGAACAACTGTAAGTAACCGTACGGCCTTCAACAATGAGCAAAACACATACCGCATAGTCAGCTATAAAACGCTCCAATAAGACAATGTGAAACAATTCTAAGGAAAAACGGTTTCTTCAGAGTGGTCTGAAAAGTGCGGCCGTACACTGCAGTGATACCAATAAGGATCCACCCTCTAAATCGCCTTTAAGTCTTTTCGGAACAGTTTACTTTCAGGAAATATCTCTCTTCAAATCCATTTTATACCTGTTAGAAGATTGAAGTCTGAGGCACTCTTCATTCTTTGTACTTAGATATATTTTTGGAAATTTCTGACGCATGCGCAGTCCAAGAAAAAGGCAGACATGCACAGAAATTAAACAGGACACCTAACTAACAGTCGTCAAGACAACTTCCCTCGTCAAAGTTACTTTCCTAAACCTAGCCCTAAGACTTAACCTTGACCCTAACCTAAAACCGTGACAAAAAGACAAAAAAATATATACTACAAACGTTTCTTCAGAGAGGTCGGAAAGTGCGGCCGTACACTTTTGTAAAACCAATAAGTTTCCATCCTCTATATCGCCTTTTCGTCTTTTCGGAACAGTTAACTTTAAGAAAATATCTCTATTCGAATCCATTCTACACCTGATTGAAGGTTGAATTCAAAGGCACTTTTCATACTCTGTACTTTGAAATATTTTTTGGAAATTTCTGACGCATACGCATACGCATACGCATACGCAAATAGGGCAAATATTGGAAGAGATAAAAAGGTGCACCTCACTCACCCTCTTCAAAATCCACTGCCCTCGTCAAAGTTACTACCCTGACCCTTACCCTATCACTAACCTTGATCCTAACCCAAACACTGACCAAAAAAAAACCCCAAAAAAACCAGAAACGTGTCTTCAGAGAAGTCTGAAAGTGCGGCTTTACACTTAAGTAAATCCAATAAGTTTACATCCTTTACTCTGTCTTTGCATCTTTTCGGAACAGTCAACATTAAGAAAATATCTCTATTCGAATCCATTCTACACCTGTTTGAAGATTGAAGTCTGAGGCACTTTTCATTTTCTGTACTTAAATATATTTTTATAAATTTCTGACGCATGCGCAGTCACAAGAAAAAGGCAGACATGCGCAAAGTTCAAAAGGACACCTCACTTACACTCGTCAACTTCCCTCGTCAAAGATACTTCCCTGAACCTAACCCTTACACTTAACCTTGACCCAAACCTTAAACCCTGACAAAAAATATATTACAACCGTTTCTTCAGAGAGGTCGGAAAGTGCGGCAGTCCACTTGAGTAAAAACAATAAGTTTCCATCCTCTATACAGCATTTTTATTTTTTCAGAACAGTTAGCATTAAGAAAATATCTCTACTCGAATCCATTATACACCTGTTTGAAGATTGAAATGAAAGGCACTTTTAATACTTTGTACCTGGAAATATTTTGGAAATTTCTGACGCATGCGCAGTCATAAAAAGGACAAACATTTGCAGAGTTGAAAAGGGCACCTCACTTACCCTTGTCAAAGTCACTTCCCTGAACCTAACTCAAACATTGAACCTTGACCCTAACCTAAAACCCTGACTTAATTTTTTTTTATAAAAATACAAAAAAGAAGATCTGGTATGATTGCCTATGAGACAACTATCCACAAAAGAACAAAATGACACAGACATGAACAACTGTAAGTCACTGTACGGCCTTCAACAATGAGCAAAACACATACCGCATAGTCAGCTATAAAACGCCCCAATAAGACAATGTAAAACAATTCTAAGGAGAAACTTTTTTTCAGAGAGGTCGGAAAGTGCGGCCGTACACTGCAGTGATACCAATAAGGTTTCACCCTCTAGATCGCCTTTTAGTCTTTTCGGAACAGTTTACTTTCAGGAAATATCTCTCTTCAAATCCATTTTATACCTGTTAGAAGATTGAAGTCTGAGGCACTCTTCATTCTCTGTACTTAGAATGAACTTAAATATATTTTTGGAAATTTCTGACGCATGCGCAGTCCAAGAAAAAGGCAGACATGCACAGAAATTAAACAGGACACCTTACAAACAGTCGTCAACTTCCCTCGTCAAAGTTACTTTCCTAAACCTAGCCCTAAGACGTAACCTAGCCCTAAGACTTAACCTTGACCCTAACCTAAAACCCTGACAAAAAGACAAAAAAATATATACTACAAACGTTTCTTCAGAGAGGTCGGAAAGTGCGGCCGTACACTTTTGTAAAACCAATAAGTTTCCATCCTCTATATCGCCTTTTCGTCTTTTCGGAACAGTTAACTTTAAGAAAATATCTCTATTCGAATCCATTCTACACCTAATTGAAGGTTGAATTCAAAGGCACTTTTCATACTCTGTACTTGAATATATTTTTGGAAATTTCTGACGCATGCGCAGTTACAAGAAAAAGGCAGACATGTACAGAAGTTAAAAAGGACACCTCACTCACACTCGTCAACTTCCCTCGTCAAAGATACTTCCCTGAACCTAATCCTTACACTTAACCTTGACCCCAACCTAAAACCCTGACAAAAAATATATTACAACCGTTTCTTCAGAGAGGTCGGAAAGTGAGGCAGTCCATTTGAGTAAAAACAATAAGTTTCCATCCTCTATATTGCATTTTTATCTTTTCAGAACAGTTAACATTAAGAAAATATCTCTACTCGAATCCATTATACACCTGTTTGAAGATTGAAATGAAAGGCACTTTTAATACTTTGTACCTGGAAATATTTTGGAAATTTCTGACGCATGCGCAGTCATAAAAAGGACAAAAATTCGCAGAGTTGAAAAGGGCACCTCACCTACCCTTGTCAAAGTCACTTCCCTGAACTTACTCAAACATTGAACCTTGACCCTAACCTAAAACCCTGACTTAACTTTTTTTTTTTTATAAAAATACAAAAAAGAAGACCTGGTATGATTGCCTATGAGACAACTATCCACAAAAGAACAAAATGACACAGACATGAACAACTGTAAGTCACTGTACGGCCTTAACAATGAGCAAAACACATACCGCATAGTCAGCTATAAAACGCCCCAATAAGACAATGTAAAACAATTCTAAGGAGAAACTTTTTTTCAGAGAGGTCGGAAAGTGCGGCTGTACACTGCAGTGATACCAATAAGGTTCCACCCTCTAGATCACCTTTTAGTCTTTTCGGAACAGTTTACTTTCAGGAAATATCTCTCTTCAAATCTATTTTATACCTGTTAGAAGATTGAAGTCTGAGGCACTCTTCATTCTCTGTACTTAGATATATTTTTGGAAATTTCTGACGCATGCGCAGTCCAAGAAAAAGGCAGACATGCACAGAAATTAAACAGGACACCTTACAAACAGTCGTCAACTTCCCTCGTCAAAGTTACTCTCCTAAACCTAGCCCTAAGACGTAACCTAGCCCTAAGACTTAACCTTGACCCTAACCTAAAACCCTGACAAAAAGACAAAAAAATATATACTACAAACGTTTCTTCAGAGAGGTCGGAAAGTGCGGCCGTACACTTTTGTAAAACCAATAAGTTTCCATCCTCTATATCGCCTTTTCGTCTTTCCGAAACAGTTAACTTTAAGAAAATATCACTATTCGAATCCATTCTACACCTAATTGAAGGTTGAATTCAAAGGCACTTTTCATACTCTGTACTTGAATATATTTTTGGAAATTTCTGACGCATGCGCAGTTACAAGAAAAAGGCAGACATGTACAGAAGTTAAAAAGGACACCTCACTCACACTCGTCAACTTCCCTCGTCAAAGATACTTCCCTGAACCTAACCCTTACACTTAACCTTGACCCCAACCTAAAACCCTGACAAAAAATATATTACAACCGTTTCTTCAGAGAGGTCGGAAAGTGAGGCAGTCCATTTGAGTAAAAACAATAAGTTTCCATCCTCTATATTGCATTTTTATCTTTTCAGAACAGATTACATTAAGAAAATATCTCTACTCGAATCCATTATACACCTGTTTGAAGATTGAAATGAGAGGCACTTTTAATACTTTGTACCTGGAAATATTTTGGAAATTTCTGACGCATGCGCAGTCATAAAAAGGACAAAAATTCGCAGAGTTGAAAAGGGCACCTCACTTACCCTTGTCAAAGTCACTTCCCTGAACCTAACTCAAACATTGAACCTTGACCCTAACCTAAAACCCTGACTTAATTTTTTTTTTCATAAAAATACAAAAAAGAAGATCTGGTATGATTGCCTATGAGACAACTATCCACAAAAGAACAAAATGACACAGACATGAACAACTGTAAGTCACTGTACGGCCTTCAACAATGAGCAAAACACATACCGCATAGTCAGCTATAAAACGCCCCAATAAGACAATGTAAAACAATTCTAAGGAGAAACTTTTTTTCAGAGAGGTCGAAAAGTGCGGCCGTACACTGCAGTGATACCAATAAGGTTCCACCCTCTAGATCGCCTTTTAGTCTTTTCGGAACAGTTTGCTTTCAAGAAATATCTCTCTTCAAATTCATTTTATACCTGTTAGAAGATTGAAGTCTGAGGCACTCTTCATTCTCTGTACTTAGATATATTTTTGGAAATTTCTGACGCATGCGCAGTCCAAGAAAAAGGCAGACATGCACAGAAATTAAAGAGGACACCTGACTAACAGTCGTCAACTTCCCTCGTCAAAGTTACTTTCCAAAACCTAGCCCTAAGACTTAACCTTGACCCTAACCTAAAACCCTGACAAAAAGACAAAAAAATATATACTACAAACGTTTCTTCGGAGAGGTCAGAAAGTGCGACCGTACACTTTTGTAAAACCAATAAGTTTACATCCTCTATATCGCCTTTTCGTTTTTTCGGAACAGTTAACTTTAAGAAAATATCTCTATTCGAATCCATTCTACACCTAATTGAAGGTTGAATTCAAAGGCACTTTTCATACTCTGTACCTAAAAGCATTAAAAAGTGATAAAATTATGTGTTTCTATATATTCTTGAACTGGTCTGATAATTGATTACTTTAGAAGAGTCAGGTGAGTAATATTTATATCGATCTAAATAAAAAGTGACACTACTTCTTTAATTTTATTAATATTCTTGTACTGATTTCACATTTCATGTATTTACTTATTTCAAAACATGCTGTTTCAAATTGTAATGTTTAATAATGTTAGAATATTATGCAACGGCTTTACCATTGTGTCAGTTTTGGCACTAAGTATGAAAAGTTTTACAAAAAAGGAAAGTTCTAGTAGTCTTAATTTACTTATATTTATGCTAAAGGCATTAAATAGTGACAAAATTTCTTTTGTTTCTAAATAATCTTAAACTGGTCTGATAATTGATTACTTTTTTAAACTTCAAATTGGTTTGTTAGACATTAATGACAAGAAATTTAAGTTAAGAAATTTTAAACAATGTTGTCGCATAAAATAAAGATGCTAATATTTTCTATTTATTAGAAAATAATACAACGACATTAAAATTCTGTTCTTTTAGCCAATACAGAGAAATAAATTTACTAAAATTGATAGCTTTAGAAGAGTCAGGTGAGTAATATTTATATCGATCTCAATAAAAAGTGACACTACTTCTTGTATTTTATTAATATTCTTGTACTGGTTTCATATTCAGATATTTTAAAACATGCTGTCTCAAATTGTAATGTTTAATTCTGTTAGAATATTATACAACAGCATTATCATTCTGTTATTGAAGCACTTAGGAAGAAAAGATTTACAAAAAATGAAAGTTCTAGTAGTCTTATGTTACTTATATTTAAGCTAAAAGCATTAAAAAGTGATAAAATTATGTGTTTCTTTATATTCTTGAACTGGTCTGATAATTGACTACTTTTTAAACTTCAGATTGGTTTGTTAGACATTAATCGAAGAAATTTAAGTTAAGAAAAAAAAAATTGATGTCGCATAAAATAAAGATGCTATTATTTTCTATTTAATTAGAAAATTATACAACAACATTTAAATTCTGTTCTTTTTGCCAATATGGATGAATAATTTCACTAAATTGATAGCTTTAGAAGAGTCAGGTTAGTAATATTGATATTGATCTCGATAAAAAGTGACACTACTTCTTGTATTTTATTAATATTCTTCTGCTGGTTTCATATTCAGATATTTTAAAACATGCTGTCTCAAATACCTACATAGTTTGATGAAAATTCCAGTTGATTTGAAAAAGTTATTAAAAAATTTAAAGTGTACTATCTCTATTTTGTCCGAATTGCAAATCCTAGCTTTTTTATACCAAGATAACTTTAAATTCTTAAATTTTACAGCAATACAACAAATAACTAATTGACATGGGATTCAGTAAGCTTAATATATATATAGGATAGCCGCATAGTTTGAAGAACATCCAAGTTGTTTGAAAAAGTTATTAAAAAAATTAAAGTGTACTATGTCCATTTTGTTCAAACTGCAAATTCTAGCTTTTTTGACCTAGAGTAATTTAATTTTTAAATTTTTCAGCAATACAACAAAAAACTAAATGACATGGGATTCAGTAAGCTTAATATATATCTAAGATACCTACATAGTTTGATGAAAATTCAAGTTGATTTGAAAAAGTTATTAAAAAAATTAAAGTGTACTATCTCTATTTTGTCCGAATTGCAAATCCTAGCTTTTTTATACCAAGATAACTTTAATTCTTAAATTTTACAGCAATACAACAAATAACTAATTGACATGGATTCAGTAAGCTTAATATATATGTAAGATAGCTGCAAAGTTTGAAGAACATCCAAGTTGATTTGAAAAAGTTATCAAAAAAATTAAAGTGTACTATCTCTATTTTGTTCGAACTGCAAATTCTAGCTTTTTTGACCTAGATTAATTTAATTTTAAATTTTACAGCAATACAACAAAAAATTCAATGACATGGGATTCAGTAAGCTTAATATATATCTAAGATACCTACATAGTTTAATGAAAATTCAAGTTGATTTGAAAAAGTTATTAAAAAATTTAAAGTGTACTATCTCTATTTTGTCCGAATTGCAAATCCTAGCTTTTTTATACCAAGATAACTTTAATTCTTAAATTTTACAGCAATACAACAAATAACTAATTGACATGGGATTCAGTAAGCTTAATATATATGTAAGATAGCTGCAAAGTTTGAAGAACATCCAAGTTGATTTGAAAAAGTTATCAAAAAAATTAAAGTGTACTATCTCTATTTTGTTCGAACTGCAAATTCTAGCTTTTTTTGACCTAGATTAATTTAATTTTAAATTTTACAGCAATACAACAAAAAACTCAATGACATGGGATTCAGTAAGCTTAATATATATCTAAGATACCTACATAGTTTGATGAAAATCCAAGTTGATTTGAAAAAGTTATTAAAAAATTTAAAGTGTACTATCTCTATTTTGTCCGAATTGCAAATCCTAGCTTTTTTATACCAAGATAACTTTAATTTTTAAATTTTACAGCAATACAACAAATAACGAATTGACATGGGATTCAGTAAGCTTAATATATATGTAAGATAGTTGCATAGTTTGATGAACATCCAAGTTGATTTGAAAAAGTTATTAAAAAAATTAAAGTGTACTATGTCCATTTTGTTCGAACTGAAAATTCTAGCTTTTTTGACCCAGAGTAATTTAATTTTTAAATTTTACAGCAATACAACAAAAAACTAAATGACATGGAATTCAGTAAGCTTAATAAATATCTAAGATACCTACATAGTTTGATGAAAATCCAAGTTGATTTGAAAAAGTTATTAAAAAATTTAAAGTGTACTATCTCTATTTTTTCCGAATTGCAAATCCTAGCTTTTTTTATACCAAGATAACTTTAAATTCTTAAATTTTACAGCAATACAACAAATAACTAATTGACATGGGATTCAGTAAGCTTAATATATATATAGGATAGCCGCATAGTTTGAAGAACATCCAAGTTGTTTGAAAAAGTTATTAAAAAAATTAAAGTGTACTATGTCCATTTTGTTCAAACTGCAAATTCTAGCTTTTTTGACCTAGAGTAATTTAATTTTTAAATTTTTCAGCAATACAACAAAAAACTAAATGACATGGGATTCAGTAAGCTTAATATATATCTAAGATACCTACATAGTTTGATGAAAATTCAAGTTGATTTGAAAAAGTTATTAAAAAAATTAAAGTGTACTATCTCTATTTTGTCCGAATTGCAAATCCTAGCTTTTTTATACCAAGATAACTTTAATTCTTAAATTTTACAGCAATACAACAAATAACTAATTGACATGGGATTCAGTAAGCTTAACATATATGTAAGATAGCTGCAAAGTTTGAAGAACATCCAAGTTGATTTGAAAAAGTTATCAAAAAAATTAAAGTGTACTATCTCTATTTTGTTCGAACTGCAAATTCTAGCTTTTTTGACCTAGATTAATTTAATTTTTAAATTTTACAGCAATACAACAAAAAATTCAATGACATGGGATTCAGTAAGCTTAATATATATCTAAGATACCTACATAGTTTAATGAAAATTCAAGTTGATTTGAAAAAGTTATTAAAAAATTTAAAGTGTACTATCTCTATTTTGTCCGAATTGCAAATCCTAGCTTTTTTATACCAAGATAACTTTAATTCTTAAATTTTACAGCAATACAACAAATAACTAATTGACATGGGATTCAGTAAGCTTAATATATATGTAAGATAGCTGCAAAGTTTGAAGAACATCCAAGTTGATTTGAAAAAGTTATCAAAAAAATTAAAGTGTACTATCTCTATTTTGTTCGAACTGCAAATTCTAGCTTTTTTTGACCTAGATTAATTTAATTTTTAAATTTTACAGCAATACAACAAAAAACTCAATGACATGGGATTCAGTAAGCTTAATATATATCTAAGATACCTACATAGTTTGATGAAAATCCAAGTTGATTTGAAAAAGTTATTAAAAAAATTTAAGTGTACTATCTCTATTTTGTCCGAATTGCAAATCCTAGCTTTTTTATACCAAGATAACTTTAATTTTTAAATTTACAGCAATACAACAAATAACTAATTGACATGGGATTTAGTAAGCTTAATATATATGTAAGATAGTTGCATAGTTTGATGAACATCCAAGTTGATTTGAAAAAGTTATTAAAAAAATTAAAGTGTACTATGTCCATTTTGTTCGAACTGAAAATTCTAGCTTTTTGACCCAGAGTAATTTAATTTTTAAATTTTACAGCAATACAACAAAAAACTAAATGACATGGAATTCAGTAAGCTTAATAAATATCTAAGATACCTACATAGTTTGATGAAAATCCAAGTTGATTTGAAAAAGTTATTAAAAAATTTAAAGTGTACTATCTCTATTTTGTCCGAATTGCAAATCCTAGCTTTTTTTATACAAGATAACTTTAAATTCTTAAATTTTACAGGCATGCAACAAATAACTAATTGACATGGGATTCAGTAAGCTTAATATATATATAGGATAGCCGCATAGTTTGAAGAACATCCAAGTTGTTTGAAAAAGTTATTAAAAAAATTAAAGTGTACTATGTCCATTTTGTTCAAACTGCAAATTCTAGCTTTTTTGACCTAGAGTAATTTAATTTTTAAATTTTTCAGCAATACAACAAAAAACTAAATGACATGGGATTCAGTAAGCTTAATATATATCTAAGATACCTACATAGTTTGATGAAAATTCAAGTTGATTTGAAAAGTTATTAAAAAATTAAAGTGTACTATCTCTATTTTGTCCGAATTGCAAATCCTAGCTTTTTTATACCAAGATAACTTTAATTTTAAATTTTACAGCAATACAACAAATAACTAATTGACATGGGATTCAGTAAGCTTAATATATATGTAAGATAGCTGCAAAGTTTGAAGAACATCCAAGTTGATTTGAAAAAGTTATCAAAAAAATTAAAGTGTACTATCTCTATTTTGTTCGAACTGCAAATTCTAGCTTTTTTCACCTAGATTAATTTAATTTTTAAATTTTACAGCAATACAACAAAAAACTCAATGACATGGGATTCAGTAAGCTTAATATATATCTAAGATACCTACATAGTTTAATGAAAATTCAAGTTAATTGAAAAAGTTATTAAAAAATTTAAAGTGTACTATCTCTATTTTGTCCGAATTGCAAATCCTAGCTTTTTTATACCAAGATAACTTTAATTCTTAAATTTTACAGCAATACAACAAATAACTAATTGACATGGGATTCAGTAAGCTTAATATATATGTAAGATAGCTGCAAAGTTTGAAGAACATCCAAGTTGATTTGAAAAAGTTATCAAAAAAATTAAAGTGTACTATCTCTATTTTGTTCGAACTGCAAATTCTAGCTTTTTTGACCTAGATTAATTTAATTTTTAAATTTTACAGCAATACAACAAAAAACTCAATGACATGGGATTCAGTAAGCTTAATATATATCTAAGATACCTACATAGTTTGATGAAAATTCAAGTTGATTTGAAAAAGTTATTAAAAAATTTAAAGTGTACTATCTCTATTTTGTCCGAATTGCAAATCCTAGCTTTTTTATACCAAGATAACTTTAATTCTTAAATTTTACAGCAATACAACAAATAACGAATTGACATGGGATTCAGTAAGCTTAATATTTATGTAAGATAGTTGCATAGTTTGATGAACATCCAAGTTGATTTGAAAAAGTTATTAAAAAAATTAAAGTGTACTATGTCCATTTTGTTCGAACTGAAAATTCTAGCTTTTTTGACCCAGAGTAATTTAATCTTTAAATTTTACAGCAATACAACAAAAAAACTAAATGACATGGAATTCAGTAAGCTTAATAAATATCTAAGATACCTACATAGTTTGATGAAAATCCAAGTTGATTTGAAAAAGTTATTAAAAAATTTAAAGTGTACTATCTCTATTTTGTCCGAATTGCAAATCCTAGCTTTTTTATACCAAGATAACTTTAAATTCTTAAATTTTACAGCAATACAACAAATAACTAATTGACATGGGATTCAGTAAGCTTAATATATATATAGGATAGCCGCATAGTTTGAAGAACATCCAAGTTGTTTGAAAAAGTTATTAAAAAAATTAAAGTGTACTATGTCCATTTTGTTCAAACTGCAAATTCTAGCTTTTTTGACCTAGAGTAATTTAATTTTTAAATTTTTCAGCAATACAACAAAAAACTAAATGACATGGGATTCAGTAAGCTTAATATATATCTAAGATACCTACATAGTTTGATGAAAATTCAAGTTGATTTGAAAAAGTTATTAAAAAAATTAAAGTGTACTATCTCTATTTTGTCCGAATTGCAAATCCTAGCTTTTTTATACCAAGATAACTTTAATTTTTAAATTTTACAGCAATACAACAAATAACTAATTGACATGGGATTCAGTAAGCTTAATATATATGTAAGATAGCTGCAAAGTTTGAAGAACATCCAAGTTGATTTGAAAAAGTTATCAAAAAAATTAAAGTGTACTATCTCTATTTTGTTCGAACTGCAAATTCTAGCTTTTTTCACCTAGATTAATTTAATTTTTAAATTTTACAGCAATACAACAAAAAACTCAATGACATGGGATTCAGTAAGCTTAATATATATCTAAGATACCTACATAGTTTAATGAAAATTCAAATTAATTGAAAAAGTTATTAAAAAATTTAAAGTGTACTATCTCTATTTTGTCCGAATTGCAAATCCTAGCTTTTTTATACCAAGATAACTTTAATTCTTAAATTTTACAGCAATACAACAAATAACTAATTGACATGGGATTCAGTAAGCTTAATATATATGTTAGATAGCTGCAAAGTTTGAAGAACATCCAAGTTGATTTGAAAAAGTTATCAAAAAAATTAAAGTGTACTATCTCTATTTTGTTCGAACTGCAAATTCTAGCTTTTTGACCTAGATTAATTTAATTTTTAAATTTTACAGCAATACAACAAAAAACTCAATGACATGGGATTCAGTAAGCTTAATATATATCTAAGATACCTACATAGTTTGATGAAAATTCAAGTTGATTTGAAAAAGTTATTAAAAAATTTAAAGTGTACTATCTCTATTTTGTCCGAATTGCAAATCCTAGCTTTTTTATACCAAGATAACTTTAATTCTTAAATTTTACAGCAATACAACAAATAACTAATTGACATGGGATTCAGTAAGCTTAATATTTATGTAAGATAGTTGCATAGTTTGATGAACATCCAAGTTGATTTGAAAAAGTTATTAAACAAATTAAAGTGTACTATGTCCATTTTGTTCGAACTGAAAATTCTAGCTTTTTTGACCCAGAGTAATTTAATCTTTAAATTTTACAGCAATACAACAAAAAACTAAATGACATGGAATTCAGTAAGCTTAATAAATATCTAAGATACCTACATAGTTTGATGAAAATCCAAGTTGATTTGAAAAAGTTATTAAAAAATTTAAAGTGTACTATCTCTATTTTGTCCGAATTGCAAATCCTAGCTTTTTTATACCAAGATAACTTTAAATTCTTAAATTTTACAGCAATACAACAAATAACTAATTGACATGGGATTCAGTAAGCTTAATATATATATAGGATAGCCGCATAGTTTGAAGAACATCCAAGTTGCTTGAAAAAGTTATTAAAAAATTAAAGTGTACTATGTCCATTTTGTTCAAACTGCAAATTCTAGCTTTTTTGACCTAGAGTAATTTAATTTTAAATTTTTCAGCAATACAACAAAAAACTAAATGACATGGGATTCAGTAAGCTTAATATATGTCTAAGATACCTACATAGTTTGATGAAAATTCAAGTTGATTTGAAAAAGTTATTAAAAAAATTAAAGTGTACTATCTCTATTTTGTCTGAATTGCAAATCCTAGCTTTTTTATACCAAGATAACTTTAAATTCTTAAATTTTACAGCAATACAACAAATAACTAATTGACATGGGATTCAGTAAGCTTAATATATATATAGGATAGCCGCATAGTTTGAAGAACATCCAAGTTGTTTGAAAAAGTTATTAAAAAAATTAAAGTGTACTATGTCCATTTTGTTCAAACTGCAAATTCTAGCTTTTTTGACCTAGAGTAATTTAATTTTTAAATTTTTCAGCAATACAACAAAAAACTAAATGACATGGGATTCAGTAAGCTTAATATATATCTAAGATACCTACATAGTTTGATGAAAATTCAAGTTGATTTGAAAAAGTTATTAAAAAAATTAAAGTGTACTATCTCTATTTTGTCCGAATTGCAAATCCTAGCTTTTTTATACCAAGATAACTTTAATTTTAAATTTTACAGCAATACAACAAATAACTAATTGACATGGGATTCAGTAAGCTTAATATATATGTAAGATAGCTGCAAAGTTTGAAGAACATCCAAGTTGATTTGAAAAAGTTATCAAAAAATTAAAGTGTACTATCTCTATTTTGTTCGAACTGCAAATTCTAGCTTTTTTCACCTAGATTAATTTAATTTTTAAATTTTACAGCAATACAACAAAAAACTCAATGACATGGGATTCAGTAAGCTTAATATATATCTAAGATACCTACATAGTTTAATGAAAATTCAAATTAATTGAAAAAGTTATTAAAAATTTAAAGTGTACTATCTCTATTTT
>NW_027268698.1:0-1000 GCF_963676685.1 Mytilus edulis | reverse complement strand
GATAACTAAAAACTAGTTAAACTGAAAGATTAGTTGTAGAACACTTACTCATGTTACTGGAGGCTGAGATGTAACTATATTCTTTAGGTTTTATTTATGAAGTTTAGGTAACTACTGTAAAGTAAGGACCTGCAAATGTTCAGAAAGGCCTTAAACTGTGATATGGTTATGATGAGTTTGTTAACTATGTGACTCTCTATGGAGCGCACGGACTTGAATGAATATGAATTTAAAATTTGATTCTTAAGAACGTCCTGTGTAGTATTTACGGCATATTACCACCACATCGTTGGCTTCTTTTGTCGGCCGGTACAAACACAAACCGCTTTGAAAGTTCTTGAAGAGTATTTCTTTTTCTGGAAATAGGCGTATTATGTACCCTTTTTTTATTTCTAAATTATTTAAAATATGTTATATACTTGAATATCGACAAAATTCATACATTTTTTCAAATAGGAATCAGAGATTTTTTTTTTATCAGAGTTTCCCCTTTACACCAATTTTCACAATTGTAAAAGAGAAACAATTATAGGTCAATACCTTTATAAAAAGGAACTGGACAATATCTCTCCCACCTCCAAGTTCCAAAAACTCTGAGCTGATATAAAAAATATCATCAATATGAGAACCAAGTCCTCATTATTCTGCCTCCTCTGCCAGGTCACACTGTTCAGTTATTTTGCTAATTGAAAATTGAAATAGCGGGTTGGTGGTAAGGGTAACTCTTTTCCTTTCTTTATTTTTCACAACTCCATTCCGGTGCTCTGGATCTATGTAACTTATCAAACACTCTATTATCTGAATTGTTCTTATCTTGGGATTGGTCAGGGGGCTGAGCTGCGTCAGAACATATCCCCTGGTCAGAGATGGCCATTCCTGTTAACATAGGGATAAATTATAAATAGGGGACGGAAATAAACTACATTGGCTAGAGGTATAGGGGAGGTTGAGATCTTACAAAACATGTTTAGCCCGCGGTATTGTTTGCGCCTGTCCCAAT
>NW_027268697.1:17500-30000 GCF_963676685.1 Mytilus edulis | reverse complement strand
CTAAACATGAAACTTCTCCGGTAACATAATAATATAGACCCCATACCAAAGAAAACAAACAAACAAATAAACAAATACCCCCCCCCCTTTTTTCCAAATCAATCAATAAAAAAAATCAATTATCCATTCATTATAGGGGAAAGACTGCCTAACAATTGTTTTTGAAACAATTGCTTTATATTTATTATTAAGTCTTTCCACTTTTCTGTGGAAAGACTTATTGTATTTGTTCTGATTATTATTATTATTATTATTATTATTATTATTATTATTATTTTTTTTTTTCCGCCAACTTTTGTTCTTGCGATAAATGTTTGTTTCGCAATATGTCGCTTAGATATTTCTCATATTGTATCGTATAGTTTATGCGCTTTTAAATTTCACCCTGCTAAGACGAACAATTTTCTCTGTAAGAGTTATCTCCCTATTCACTGTTTATCATGTGTGTGCATCTCCTTCGTAACAAAAAAAGATAGCGACAAAATTCTTTTTACAAATTGTTCGTTACATCCTCAGAAAATTTTGGCTAATTTGGATCGAAGCGATTCGATGAAATTTTATAGGAGTTATCTATCTTTACGGAATAAATTTGTCGGTATGTTTTTTTAACTCATAAACCGTTAACCGTATAACCCTGGAATGTTTTTATTTGAGTCCCCTGATTCCTAACTTAGAAAATTAGGTCAAGGTCAAAGGTCAAGGTCATATTTTAGATTTTCATATGTCTTTGATTTCCCTATAATTCTTGAATGGTTATAGATACAGAAAATTTAAGCAGTGAAAAATGTTAAGTACTTCAAGGGGCAACTTTTTTACATTATGACTATATTGATTTTACCATCATGTAAGGGACATAACTCCCATCGATGGTTTTTAAAAAGCCATATTTAGGCAAAACTCTTAAACAAAGGTCCTTGACCCATAGGGTCTTTTGCAATGACCTTGTGGAGCAATGACCTTGACGAAGGTCACAAGGTCAAAGGTCAAGGTCATCAAATTATGTGGTTTTGGCACTATTTAAACAGTTTTATGTGTGTTTGAATTTCAACCAACCAACCAACCAACCAACCAACCAACCAATCAATCAACCAACCAACCAACCAACCAACCAACCAACCAACCAACCAACCAACCAACCAATCAATCAATCAATCAATCAATCAATCAATCAATCAATCAATGTTTCCGTTTCATGTGTTTGATACGGGATTCAACGTCTCTTTTTTTTCGCTTGTTTTAATTGAGCCTATCAAACGTGTTTAACCAACATGTTTAACAAATATGTTTAACTAACGTGTTTAACCAACGTGTTTAACCAACCAACCAACCAATCAATCAATCAATCAATGCATGTTTCCGTTTCATGTGTTAAATACGGGATCCGAGATGGTTTTTTCGCTTGTTTAAATTGAGCCTATCTAACGTGTTTAACCAGCCAACGTGTTTAACCAACGTGTTTAACCAACATGTTTAACCAACCAACCACCCAACCAACCAACCAATCAATCAATCAATCAATCAATCAATGCATGTTTCCGTTTCATGTATTAAATACGGGATCCAAGATGGTTTTTTTCGCTTGTTTAAATTGAGCTTATCCAACGTGTTTAACCAGCCAACGTGTTTAACCAATATGTTTAACCAAGGTGTTAAACCAATATGTTTAACCAACGTGTTTAACCAACGTGTTTAACCAACGTGTTTAACCAACCAACCAACCAATCAATCAATCAATGCATGTTTCCGTTTCATGTGTTAAATACGGGATCCGAGATGGTTTTTTTTTCGTTTGTTAAAATTGAGCCTATCAAACGTGTTTAACCAGCCAACGTGTTTAACCAACGTGTTTAACCAACGTGTTTAACCAACCAACCAACCAATCAATCAATCAATGCATGTTTCCGTTTCATGTGTTAAATACGGGATCCGAGATGGTTTTTTCGCTTGTTTAAATTGAGCCTATCTAACGTGTTTAACCAGCCAACGTGTTTAACCAACGTGTTTAACCAACATGTTTAACCAACCAACCACCCAACCAACCAACCAATCAATCAATCAATCAATCAATCAATGCATGTTTCCGTTTCATGTGTTAAATACGGGATCCAAGATGGTTTTTTTCGCTTGTTTAAATTGAGCTTATCCAACGTGTTTAACCAGCCAACGTGTTTAACCAATATGTTTAACCAAGGTGTTAAACCAATATGTTTAACCAACGTGTTTAACCAACGTGTTTAACCAACGTGTTTAACCAACCAACCAACCAATCAATCAATCAATGCATGTTTCCGTTTCATGTGTTAAATACGGGATCCGAGATGGTTTTTTTTTCGTTTGTTAAAATTGAGCCTATCAAACGTGTTTAACCAGCCAACGTGTTTAAACTACGTGTTTAACCGACATGTTTAACCAACGTGTTTAACCAACCAACCAACCAACCAACCAACCAATAAATAAATCAATGCATGTTTCCGTTTCATGTGTTAAATACGGGATCCAAGATGGTTTTTTTCGCTTGTTTAAATTGAGCCTATCCAACGTGTTTAACCAATATGTTTAACCAAGGTGTTAAACCAATATGTTTAACCAACGTGTTTAACCAACGTGTTTAACCAACCAACCAACCAATCAATCAATCAATGCATGTTTCCGTTTCATGTGTTAAATACGGGATCCGAGATGGTTTTTTTTCGTTTGTTAAAATTGAGCCTATCAAACGTGTTTAACCAGCCAACGTGTTTAAACTACGTGTTTAACCGACATGTTTAACCAACGTGTTTAACCAACCAACCAACCAACCAACCAACCAACCAATAAATAAATCAATGCATGTTTCCGTTTCATGTGTTAAATACGGGATCCAAGATGTTTTTTTTTCGCTTGTTTAAATTGAGCCCATCAAACGTGTTTAACCAGCCAACGTGTTTAACCAACGTGTTAAACCAACATGTTTAACCAATGTGTTTAACCAACCAACCAACCAATCAATCACTTAATGTATGTTTCCGTGTCATGCGTTTAATACGGGATGCAAGGTCTCTTGAGGTCTTTTTCCCCTTGTTCTAAGTGACCCTATCAAACGTGTTTAATCAACCAACCAACAAACCAACCAACCAACCAATCAATCAACCAACTAATCAATCAATCAATATGTATGACTGTTTATTTATGACAGTTTATTGAAGGAACAAACTCTCAATTATTCAAGAAAATTTTTATTTTATTATTGTTCTTACGTCTCTTCTGAAAAAAAATCCACATATTCTCTGAAACTACAAGTCCAATCGACCTGAAAATTTGCAGTCAGCAGGGCATACATGTACTGAAGGTTCATAAAAAAACTTTTTGCAGATATCTCTCAAGACTTTTCCTAGAAAAAAAGAAATGGCAATGCAGTAAAAATCGCTTGCTAGGTCCGTCAATCTCAGTAAAAACCTACAATAAAATGTCCGCTCCGAGATTGAAATACTAATCTGTGTTACAAACAGGTGCTGAAAAATGGACATTATCAAAAAATAATCATTAAATGTGTTTTAAAGTTACACCGGATCGATTAAATCCAAAACATGCACTGCTGATGAACTGTGATCAAAATGTCAATTTCCTACAATGACAAAAGAAATTACATTGTGTACATTCCATCTCTATACATGTTGTCTGTTTAACGTCCCGACCTAAAGAGAAATAAAAAGACTAAGTTTTTCTTAATATAAACCCGCGTCACGTGATGTCTCCTCAATCTTGCGCGCGCGCTGTATCTAAAATAAAAGAAAAACTTTCCAAACTAAACATGAAACTTCTCCGGTAACATAATAATATAGACCCCATACCAAAGAAAACAAACAAACAAATAAACAAATACCCCCCCCCCTTTTTTCCAAATCAATCAATAAAAAAAATCAATTATCCATTCATTATAGGGGAAAGACTGCCTAACAATTGTTTTTGAAACAATTGCTTTATATTTATTATTAAGTCTTTCCACTTTTCTGTGGAAAGACTTATTGTATTTGTTCTGATTATTATTATTATTATTATTATTATTATTATTATTATTATTTTTTTTTTTCCGCCAACTTTTGTTCTTGCGATAAATGTTTGTTTCGCAATATGTCGCTTAGATATTTCTCATATTGTATCGTATAGTTTATGCGCTTTTAAATTTCACCCTGCTAAGACGAACAATTTTCTCTGTAAGAGTTATCTCCCTATTCACTGTTTATCATGTGTGTGCATCTCCTTCGTAACAAAAAAAGATAGCGACAAAATTCTTTTTACAAATTGTTCGTTACATCCTCAGAAAATTTTGGCTAATTTGGATCGAAGCGATTCGATGAAATTTTATAGGAGTTATCTATCTTTACGGAATAAATTTGTCGGTATGTTTTTTTAACTCATAAACCGTTAACCGTATAACCCTGGAATGTTTTTATTTGAGTCCCCTGATTCCTAACTTAGAAAATTAGGTCAAGGTCAAAGGTCAAGGTCATATTTTAGATTTTCATATGTCTTTGATTTCCCTATAATTCTTGAATGGTTATAGATACAGAAAATTTAAGCAGTGAAAAATGTTAAGTACTTCAAGGGGCAACTTTTTTACATTATGACTATATTGATTTTACCATCATGTAAGGGACATAACTCCCATCGATGGTTTTTAAAAAGCCATATTTAGGCAAAACTCTTAAACAAAGGTCCTTGACCCATAGGGTCTTTTGCAATGACCTTGTGGAGCAATGACCTTGACGAAGGTCACAAGGTCAAAGGTCAAGGTCATCAAATTATGTGGTTTTGGCACTATTTAAACAGTTTTATGTGTGTTTGAATTTCAACCAACCAACCAACCAACCAACCAACCAACCAATCAATCAACCAACCAACCAACCAACCAACCAACCAACCAACCAACCAACCAACCAACCAATCAATCAATCAATCAATCAATCAATCAATCAATCAATCAATGTTTCCGTTTCATGTGTTTGATACGGGATTCAACGTCTCTTTTTTTTCGCTTGTTTTAATTGAGCCTATCAAACGTGTTTAACCAACATGTTTAACAAATATGTTTAACTAACGTGTTTAACCAACGTGTTTAACCAACCAACCAACCAATCAATCAATCAATCAATGCATGTTTCCGTTTCATGTGTTAAATACGGGATCCGAGATGGTTTTTTCGCTTGTTTAAATTGAGCCTATCTAACGTGTTTAACCAGCCAACGTGTTTAACCAACGTGTTTAACCAACATGTTTAACCAACCAACCACCCAACCAACCAACCAATCAATCAATCAATCAATCAATCAATGCATGTTTCCGTTTCATGTATTAAATACGGGATCCAAGATGGTTTTTTTCGCTTGTTTAAATTGAGCTTATCCAACGTGTTTAACCAGCCAACGTGTTTAACCAATATGTTTAACCAAGGTGTTAAACCAATATGTTTAACCAACGTGTTTAACCAACGTGTTTAACCAACGTGTTTAACCAACCAACCAACCAATCAATCAATCAATGCATGTTTCCGTTTCATGTGTTAAATACGGGATCCGAGATGGTTTTTTTTTCGTTTGTTAAAATTGAGCCTATCAAACGTGTTTAACCAGCCAACGTGTTTAACCAACGTGTTTAACCAACGTGTTTAACCAACCAACCAACCAATCAATCAATCAATGCATGTTTCCGTTTCATGTGTTAAATACGGGATCCGAGATGGTTTTTTCGCTTGTTTAAATTGAGCCTATCTAACGTGTTTAACCAGCCAACGTGTTTAACCAACGTGTTTAACCAACATGTTTAACCAACCAACCACCCAACCAACCAACCAATCAATCAATCAATCAATCAATCAATGCATGTTTCCGTTTCATGTGTTAAATACGGGATCCAAGATGGTTTTTTTCGCTTGTTTAAATTGAGCTTATCCAACGTGTTTAACCAGCCAACGTGTTTAACCAATATGTTTAACCAAGGTGTTAAACCAATATGTTTAACCAACGTGTTTAACCAACGTGTTTAACCAACGTGTTTAACCAACCAACCAACCAATCAATCAATCAATGCATGTTTCCGTTTCATGTGTTAAATACGGGATCCGAGATGGTTTTTTTTTCGTTTGTTAAAATTGAGCCTATCAAACGTGTTTAACCAGCCAACGTGTTTAAACTACGTGTTTAACCGACATGTTTAACCAACGTGTTTAACCAACCAACCAACCAACCAACCAACCAATAAATAAATCAATGCATGTTTCCGTTTCATGTGTTAAATACGGGATCCAAGATGGTTTTTTTCGCTTGTTTAAATTGAGCCTATCCAACGTGTTTAACCAATATGTTTAACCAAGGTGTTAAACCAATATGTTTAACCAACGTGTTTAACCAACGTGTTTAACCAACCAACCAACCAATCAATCAATCAATGCATGTTTCCGTTTCATGTGTTAAATACGGGATCCGAGATGGTTTTTTTTCGTTTGTTAAAATTGAGCCTATCAAACGTGTTTAACCAGCCAACGTGTTTAAACTACGTGTTTAACCGACATGTTTAACCAACGTGTTTAACCAACCAACCAACCAACCAACCAACCAACCAATAAATAAATCAATGCATGTTTCCGTTTCATGTGTTAAATACGGGATCCAAGATGTTTTTTTTTCGCTTGTTTAAATTGAGCCCATCAAACGTGTTTAACCAGCCAACGTGTTTAACCAACGTGTTAAACCAACATGTTTAACCAATGTGTTTAACCAACCAACCAACCAATCAATCACTTAATGTATGTTTCCGTGTCATGCGTTTAATACGGGATGCAAGGTCTCTTGAGGTCTTTTTCCCCTTGTTCTAAGTGACCCTATCAAACGTGTTTAATCAACCAACCAACAAACCAACCAACCAACCAATCAATCAACCAACTAATCAATCAATCAATATGTATGACTGTTTATTTATGACAGTTTATTGAAGGAACAAACTCTCAATTATTCAAGAAAATTTTTATTTTATTATTGTTCTTACGTCTCTTCTGAAAAAAAATCCACATATTCTCTGAAACTACAAGTCCAATCGACCTGAAAATTTGCAGTCAGCAGGGCATACATGTACTGAAGGTTCATAAAAAAACTTTTTGCAGATATCTCTCAAGACTTTTCCTAGAAAAAAAGAAATGGCAATGCAGTAAAAATCGCTTGCTAGGTCCGTCAATCTCAGTAAAAACCTACAATAAAATGTCCGCTCCGAGATTGAAATACTAATCTGTGTTACAAACAGGTGCTGAAAAATGGACATTATCAAAAAATAATCATTAAATGTGTTTTAAAGTTACACCGGATCGATTAAATCCAAAACATGCACTGCTGATGAACTGTGATCAAAATGTCAATTTCCTACAATGACAAAAGAAATTACATTGTGTACATTCCATCTCTATACATGTTGTCTGTTTAACGTCCCGACCTAAAGAGAAATAAAAAGACTAAGTTTTTCTTAATATAAACCCGCGTCACGTGATGTCTCCTCAATCTTGCGCGCGCGCTGTATCTAAAATAAAAGAAAAACTTTCCAAACTAAACATGAAACTTCTCCGGTAACATAATAATATAGACCCCATACCAAAGAAAACAAACAAACAAATAAACAAATACCCCCCCCCCCTTTTTTCCAAATCAATCAATAAAAAAAATCAATTATCCATTCATTATAGGGGAAAGACTGCCTAACAATTGTTTTTGAAACAATTGCTTTATATTTATTATTAAGTCTTTCCACTTTTCTGTGGAAAGACTTATTGTATTTGTTCTGATTATTATTATTATTATTATTATTATTATTATTATTATTATTTTTTTTTTTCCGCCAACTTTTGTTCTTGCGATAAATGTTTGTTTCGCAATATGTCGCTTAGATATTTCTCATATTGTATCGTATAGTTTATGCGCTTTTAAATTTCACCCTGCTAAGACGAACAATTTTCTCTGTAAGAGTTATCTCCCTATTCACTGTTTATCATGTGTGTGCATCTCCTTCGTAACAAAAAAAGATAGCGACAAAATTCTTTTTACAAATTGTTCGTTACATCCTCAGAAAATTTTGGCTAATTTGGATCGAAGCGATTCGATGAAATTTTATAGGAGTTATCTATCTTTACGGAATAAATTTGTCGGTATGTTTTTTTAACTCATAAACCGTTAACCGTATAACCCTGGAATGTTTTTATTTGAGTCCCCTGATTCCTAACTTAGAAAATTAGGTCAAGGTCAAAGGTCAAGGTCATATTTTAGATTTTCATATGTCTTTGATTTCCCTATAATTCTTGAATGGTTATAGATACAGAAAATTTAAGCAGTGAAAAATGTTAAGTACTTCAAGGGGCAACTTTTTTACATTATGACTATATTGATTTTACCATCATGTAAGGGACATAACTCCCATCGATGGTTTTTAAAAAGCCATATTTAGGCAAAACTCTTAAACAAAGGTCCTTGACCCATAGGGTCTTTTGCAATGACCTTGTGGAGCAATGACCTTGACGAAGGTCACAAGGTCAAAGGTCAAGGTCATCAAATTATGTGGTTTTGGCACTATTTAAACAGTTTTATGTGTGTTTGAATTTCAACCAACCAACCAACCAACCAACCAACCAACCAATCAATCAACCAACCAACCAACCAACCAACCAACCAACCAACCAACCAACCAACCAACCAACCAACCAATCAATCAATCAATCAATCAATCAATCAATCAATCAATCAATGTTTCCGTTTCATGTGTTTGATACGGGATTCAACGTCTCTTTTTTTTCGCTTGTTTTAATTGAGCCTATCAAACGTGTTTAACCAACATGTTTAACAAATATGTTTAACTAACGTGTTTAACCAACGTGTTTAACCAACCAACCAACCAATCAATCAATCAATCAATGCATGTTTCCGTTTCATGTGTTAAATACGGGATCCGAGATGGTTTTTTCGCTTGTTTAAATTGAGCCTATCTAACGTGTTTAACCAGCCAACGTGTTTAACCAACGTGTTTAACCAACATGTTTAACCAACCAACCACCCAACCAACCAACCAATCAATCAATCAATCAATCAATCAATGCATGTTTCCGTTTCATGTGTTAAATACGGGATCCAAGATGGTTTTTTTCGCTTGTTTAAATTGAGCTTATCCAACGTGTTTAACCAGCCAACGTGTTTAACCAATATGTTTAACCAAGGTGTTAAACCAATATGTTTAACCAACGTGTTTAACCAACGTGTTTAACCAACGTGTTTAACCAACCAACCAACCAATCAATCAATCAATGCATGTTTCCGTTTCATGTGTTAAATACGGGATCCGAGATGGTTTTTTTTTCGTTTGTTAAAATTGAGCCTATCAAACGTGTTTAACCAGCCAACGTGTTTAACCAACGTGTTTAACCAACGTGTTTAACCAACCAACCAACCAATCAATCAATCAATGCATGTTTCCGTTTCATGTGTTAAATACGGGATCCGAGATGGTTTTTTCGCTTGTTTAAATTGAGCCTATCTAACGTGTTTAACCAGCCAACGTGTTTAACCAACGTGTTTAACCAACATGTTTAACCAACCAACCACCCAACCAACCAACCAATCAATCAATCAATCAATCAATCAATGCATGTTTCCGTTTCATGTGTTAAATACGGGATCCAAGATGGTTTTTTTCGCTTGTTTAAATTGAGCTTATCCAACGTGTTTAACCAGCCAACGTGTTTAACCAATATGTTTAACCAAGGTGTTAAACCAATATGTTTAACCAACGTGTTTAACCAACGTGTTTAACCAACGTGTTTAACCAACCAACCAACCAATCAATCAATCAATGCATGTTTCCGTTTCATGTGTTAAATACGGGATCCGAGATGGTTTTTTTTTCGTTTGTTAAAATTGAGCCTATCAAACGTGTTTAACCAGCCAACGTGTTTAAACTACGTGTTTAACCGACATGTTTAACCAACGTGTTTAACCAACCAACCAACCAACCAACCAACCAATAAATAAATCAATGCATGTTTCCGTTTCATGTGTTAAATACGGGATCCAAGATGGTTTTTTTCGCTTGTTTAAATTGAGCCTATCCAACGTGTTTAACCAATATGTTTAACCAAGGTGTTAAACCAATATGTTTAACCAACGTGTTTAACCAACGTGTTTAACCAACCAACCAACCAATCAATCAATCAATGCATGTTTCCGTTTCATGTGTTAAATACGGGATCCGAGATGGTTTTTTTTCGTTTGTTAAAATTGAGCCTATCAAACGTGTTTAACCAGCCAACGTGTTTAAACTACGTGTTTAACCGACATGTTTAACCAACGTGTTTAACCAACCAACCAACCAACCAACCAACCAATAAATAAATCAATGCATGTTTCCGTTTCATGTGTTAAATACGGGATCCAAGATGTTTTTTTTTCGCTTGTTTAAATTGAGCCCATCAAACGTGTTTAACCAGCCAACGTGTTTAACCAACGTGTTAAACCAACATGTTTAACCAATGTGTTTAACCAACCAACCAACCAATCAATCACTTAATGTATGTTTCCGTGTCATGCGTTTAATACGGGATGCAAGGTCTCTTGAGGTCTTTTTCCCCTTGTTCTAAGTGACCCTATCAAACGTGTTTAATCAACCAACCAACAAACCAACCAACCAACCAATCAATCAACCAACTAATCAATCAATCAATATGTATGACTGTTTATTTATGACAGTTTATTGAAGGAACAAACTCTCAATTATTCAAGAAAATTTTTATTTTATTATTGTTCTTACGTCTCTTCTGAAAAAAAATCCACATATTCTCTGAAACTACAAGTCCAATCGACCTGAAAATTTGCAGTCAGCAGGGCATACATGTACTGAAGGTTCATAAAAAAACTTTTTGCAGATATCTCTCAAGACTTTTCCTAGAAAAAAAGAAATGGCAATGCAGTAAAAATCGCTTGCTAGGTCCGTCAATCTCAGTAAAAACCTACAATAAAATGTCCGCTCCGAGATTGAAATACTAATCTGTGTTACAAACAGGTGCTGAAAAATGGACATTATCAAAAAATAATCATTAAATGTGTTTTAAAGTTACACCGGATCGATTAAATCCAAAACATGCACTGCTGATGAACTGTGATCAAAATGTCAATTTCCTACAATGACAAAAGAAATTACATTGTGTACATTCCATCTCTATACATGTTGTCTGTTTAACGTCCCGACCTAAAGAGAAATAAAAAGACTAAGTTTTTCTTAATATAAACCCGCGTCACGTGATGTCTCCTCAATCTTGCGCGCGCGCTGTATCTAAAATAAAAGAAAAACTTTCCAAACTAAACATGAAACTTCTCCGGTAACATAATAATATAGACCCCATACCAAAGAAAACAAACAAACAAATAAACAAATACCCCCCCCCCTTTTTTCCAAATCAATCAATAAAAAAAATCAATTATCCATTCATTATAGGGGAAAGACTGCCTAACAATTGTTTTTGAAACAATTGCTTTATATTTATTATTAAGTCTTTCCACTTTTCTGTGGAAAGACTTATTGTATTTGTTCTGATTATTATTATTATTATTATTATTATTATTATTATTATTATTTTTTTTTTTCCGCCAACTTTTGTTCTTGCGATAAATGTTTGTTTCGCAATATGTCGCTTAGATATTTCTCATATTGTATCGTATAGTTTATGCGCTTTTAAATTTCACCCTGCTAAGACGAACAATTTTCTCTGTAAGAGTTATCTCCCTATTCACTGTTTATCATGTGTGTGCATCTCCTTCGTAACAAAAAAAGATAGCGACAAAATTCTTTTTACAAATTGTTCGTTACATCCTCAGAAAATTTTGGCTAATTTGGATCGAAGCGATTCGATGAAATTTTATAGGAGTTATCTATCTTTACGGAATAAATTTGTCGGTATGTTTTTTTAACTCATAAACCGTTAACCGTATAACCCTGGAATGTTTTTATTTGAGTCCCCTGATTCCTAACTTAGAAAATTAGGTCAAGGTCAAAGGTCAAGGTCATATTTTAGATTTTCATATGTCTTTGATTTCCCTATAATTCTTGAATGGTTATAGATACAGAAAATTTAAGCAGTGAAAAATGTTAAGTACTTCAAGGGGCAACTTTTTTACATTATGACTATATTGATTTTACCATCATGTAAGGGACATAACTCCCATCGATGGTTTTTAAAAAGCCATATTTAGGCAAAACTCTTAAACAAAGGTCCTTGACCCATAGGGTCTTTTGCAATGACCTTGTGGAGCAATGACCTTGACGAAGGTCACAAGGTCAAAGGTCAAGGTCATCAAATTATGTGGTTTTGGCACTATTTAAACAGTTTTATGTGTGTTTGAATTTCAACCAACCAACCAACCAACCAACCAACCAACCAATCAATCAACCAACCAACCAACCAACCAACCAACCAACCAACCAACCAACCAACCAACCAATCA
>NW_027268696.1:0-32412 GCF_963676685.1 Mytilus edulis | reverse complement strand
GTCATGTAACATCAGAACTACTAATTAAACCTTAAGAAAGCTAGTATAGCTGTACTTATGTTGAAAAAAAAATAAGAAATTATGCAATTTATTTATTTCGGTGAAAATAATAGGATGAACATGCAACCGTAGAATGTCGCGTCTCAAATTTCAGTGGTTGCACATGTGTCAGACACTGCGAAAAGTTAAAGCGAGCATTTATAATTAAAAATGTATTGCAAGTTACATAAAAATAATGAAGTTCTACTTTCTATGAAAATTTTTACATTATTACCTACAGATCAGGCAAAATTTGCTGAATCAGCAATTTTTACTCTCAGGGGTGGAATTTAAGGCTTGTTTTATCATAGTTGCCCTTAATCAACTTTTTATTGATACACTTACAAATTGCATAGGTAAAAAAAGTTCCTTCATTGATTTAGTGTAAAAATATATATCCCCCTTAACCAAGACATAACAAACTTGAAACCAGTCATGACACCTATGATGCATAGACTTCTTACTTTGGAACATATTACAATAAAGAATACTAGTCTGCACTCATTTCTTATAAAAAAAAAAATGAAACATTACATCCCTACCCCATCTGGCAGATTTTCACTTTTTTTCATCTTACCATTTTTACTTAAGAAGTGAACAAAACCCAAATATATGATGTTTCAAATCAACACAGAAGTCAAACATGGTGATTTAGGAGGAATTATTGGATTGCCAACTGTGTTTATGGTTAATCAGATTAAAAGAAACAGTTTAATCACCAAATCATGAAAACTGATATTAAAGTCCATTCCACATTTTACAGCATGCCTTACATTACTTTAAACATTTTCAGATTATGAGGGCAATACAACAAGAGTCTTTAGATTGCAGTTAACTATTATTCCGTAACTTGTTTGACAATACATGTACTAGAATACATCTCTAAGTTGACTGTTTGTCTATTTCTCATGTATGCATTAAGTTAAATTATGTCCCCTTACATAATCAATTTGCATTTATTGTGCTTTTCACTGTCAGAAAATCTTAACAACTTATGGTATTTGCATGGAAAATGAATAAACCATTTAATCTTGCTGATATAGCATCATAAATACATTCTTTGTCAAAAATAATGTCTATTCAATGTACAGAAACCCCTATTTCTATCTCTATTTCATACCAATATGAGAGCTAAATGAATAAGTAAGGACCCCTTAACCACTTACTGGTTCCCCAAAAGCTCCTACTGGTGTCATGTAACATCAGAACTACTAATTAAACCTTAAGAAAGCTAGTATAGCTGTACTTATGTTGAAAAAAAAATAAGAAATTATGCAATTTATTTATTTCGGTGAAAATAATAGGATGAACATGCAACCGTAGAATGTCGCGTCTCAAATTTCAGTGGTTGCACATGTGTCAGACACTGCGAAAAGTTAAAGTGAGCATTTATAATTAAAAATGTATTGCAAGTTACATAAAAATAATGAAGTTCTACTTTCTATGAAAATTTTTACATTATTACCTACAGATCAGGCAAAATTTGCTGAATCAGCAATTTTTACTCTCAGGGGTGGAATTTAAGGCTTGTTTTATCATAGTTGCCCTTAATCAACTTTTTATTGATACACTTACAAATTGCATAGGTAAAAAAAGTTCCTTCATTGATTTAGTGTAAAAATATATATCCCCCTTAAGGTGGCACGGTAGTATTTCCTGGCCCATAGGGATAATGATAGCCTTTTTAGAATTTTCACCACTTTCTGACACTGCAAAAAAATCTACATTCACACTTAACTGAAGTACTTTCATTTTACTATTCAGAAATGAATTTGAATATGTATCATGACCGTTTACTTTTTTTGCTATTTTTAGAAACCTAAGGTCACTAGTAATTTTAGGTCTTTTATGGTGCAGTGAATACAAAATTTAAAAAAATTCTCAAAAATTCATTTTCATCTGTATGTAAAATTATTTCATATTTTTCTACACCTGATTCATCCCTCAGTTTGGGAAAGTATGTTCAGTTGATACTGTATTTTTTGTCCAATCACACTGTTTAGATACATTTACCTAAGTAGGGTACACAAAAGAGCAACCTAAATTCTGGAATGCAAATACTACCGTGCCACCTTAACCAAGACATAACAAACTTGAAACCAGTCATGACACCTATGATGCATAGACTTCTTACTTTGGAACATATTACAATAAAGAATACTAGTCTGCACTCATTTCTTATAAAAAAAAAAATGAAACATTACATCCCTACCCCATCTGGCAGATTTTCACTTTTTTTCATCTTACCATTTTTACTTAAGAAGTGAACAAAACCCAAATATATGATGTTTCAAATCAACACAGAAGTCAAACATGGTGATTTAGGAGGAATTATTGGATTGCCAACTGTGTTTATGGTTAATCAGATTAAAAGAAACAGTTTAATCACCAAATCATGAAAACTGATATTAAAGTCCATTCCACATTTTACAGCATGCCTTACATTACTTTAAACATTTTCAGATTATGAGGGCAATACAACAAGAGTCTTTAGATTGCAGTTAACTATTATTCCGTAACTTGTTTGACAATACATGTACTAGAATACATCTCTAAGTTGACTGTTTGTCTATTTCTCATGTATGCATTAAGTTAAATTATGTCCCCTTACATAATCAATTTGCATTTATTGTGCTTTTCACTGTCAGAAAATCTTAACAACTTATGGTATTTGCATGGAAAATGAATAAACCATTTAATCTTGCTGATATAGCATCATAAATACATTCTTTGTCAAAAATAATGTCTATTCAATGTACAGAAACCCCTATTTCTATCTCTATTTCATACCAATATGAGAGCTAAATGAATAAGTAAGGACCCCTTAACCACTTACTGGTTCCCCAAAAGCTCCTACTGGTGTCATGTAACATCAGAACTACTAATTAAACCTTAAGAAAGCTAGTATAGCTGTACTTATGTTGAAAAAAAAATAAGAAATTATGCAATTTATTTATTTCGGTGAAAATAATAGGATGAACATGCAACCGTAGAATGTCGCGTCTCAAATTTCAGTGGTTGCACATGTGTCAGACACTGCGAAAAGTTAAAGCGAGCATTTATAATTAAAAATGTATTGCAAGTTACATAAAAATAATGAAGTTCTACTTTCTATGAAAATTTTTACATTATTACCTACAGATCAGGCAAAATTTGCTGAATCAGCAATTTTTACTCTCAGGGGTGGAATTTAAGGCTTGTTTTATCATAGTTGCCCTTAATCAACTTTTTATTGATACACTTACAAATTGCATAGGTAAAAAAAGTTCCTTCATTGATTTAGTGTAAAAATATATATCCCCCTTAACCAAGACATAACAAACTTGAAACCAGTCATGACACCTATGATGCATAGACTTCTTACTTTGGAACATATTACAATAAAGAATACTAGTCTGCACTCATTTCTTATAAAAAAAAAAATGAAACATTACATCCCTACCCCATCTGGCAGATTTTCACTTTTTTTCATCTTACCATTTTTACTTAAGAAGTGAACAAAACCCAAATATATGATGTTTCAAATCAACACAGAAGTCAAACATGGTGATTTAGGAGGAATTATTGGATTGCCAACTGTGTTTATGGTTAATCAGATTAAAAGAAACAGTTTAATCACCAAATCATGAAAACTGATATTAAAGTCCATTCCACATTTTACAGCATGCCTTACATTACTTTAAACATTTTCAGATTATGAGGGCAATACAACAAGAGTCTTTAGATTGCAGTTAACTATTATTCCGTAACTTGTTTGACAATACATGTACTAGAATACATCTCTAAGTTGACTGTTTGTCTATTTCTCATGTATGCATTAAGTTAAATTATGTCCCCTTACATAATCAATTTGCATTTATTGTGCTTTTCACTGTCAGAAAATCTTAACAACTTATGGTATTTGCATGGAAAATGAATAAACCATTTAATCTTGCTGATATAGCATCATAAATACATTCTTTGTCAAAAATAATGTCTATTCAATGTACAGAAACCCCTATTTCTATCTCTATTTCATACCAATATGAGAGCTAAATGAATAAGTAAGGACCCCTTAACCACTTACTGGTTCCCCAAAAGCTCCTACTGGTGTCATGTAACATCAGAACTACTAATTAAACCTTAAGAAAGCTAGTATAGCTGTACTTATGTTGAAAAAAAAATAAGAAATTATGCAATTTATTTATTTCGGTGAAAATAATAGGATGAACATGCAACCGTAGAATGTCGCGTCTCAAATTTCAGTGGTTGCACATGTGTCAGACACTGCGAAAAGTTAAAGCGAGCATTTATAATTAAAAATGTATTGCAAGTTACATAAAAATAATGAAGTTCTACTTTCTATGAAAATTTTTACATTATTACCTACAGATCAGGCAAAATTTGCTGAATCAGCAATTTTTACTCTCAGGGGTGGAATTTAAGGCTTGTTTTATCATAGTTGCCCTTAATCAACTTTTTATTGATACACTTACAAATTGCATAGGTAAAAAAAGTTCCTTCATTGATTTAGTGTAAAAATATATATCCCCCTTAACCAAGACATAACAAACTTGAAACCAGTCATGACACCTATGATGCATAGACTTCTTACTTTGGAACATATTACAATAAAGAATACTAGTCTGCACTCATTTCTTATAAAAAAAAAAATGAAACATTACATCCCTACCCCATCTGGCAGATTTTCACTTTTTTTCATCTTACCATTTTTACTTAAGAAGTGAACAAAACCCAAATATATGATGTTTCAAATCAACACAGAAGTCAAACATGGTGATTTAGGAGGAATTATTGGATTGCCAACTGTGTTTATGGTTAATCAGATTAAAAGAAACAGTTTAATCACCAAATCATGAAAACTGATATTAAAGTCCATTCCACATTTTACAGCATGCCTTACATTACTTTAAACATTTTCAGATTATGAGGGCAATACAACAAGAGTCTTTAGATTGCAGTTAACTATTATTCCGTAACTTGTTTGACAATACATGTACTAGAATACATCTCTAAGTTGACTGTTTGTCTATTTCTCATGTATGCATTAAGTTAAATTATGTCCCCTTACATAATCAATTTGCATTTATTGTGCTTTTCACTGTCAGAAAATCTTAACAACTTATGGTATTTGCATGGAAAATGAATAAACCATTTAATCTTGCTGATATAGCATCATAAATACATTCTTTGTCAAAAATAATGTCTATTCAATGTACAGAAACCCCTATTTCTATCTCTATTTCATACCAATATGAGAGCTAAATGAATAAGTAAGGACCCCTTAACCACTTACTGGTTCCCCAAAAGCTCCTACTGGTGTCATGTAACATCAGAACTACTAATTAAACCTTAAGAAAGCTAGTATAGCTGTACTTATGTTGAAAAAAAAATAAGAAATTATGCAATTTATTTATTTCGGTGAAAATAATAGGATGAACATGCAACCGTAGAATGTCGCGTCTCAAATTTCAGTGGTTGCACATGTGTCAGACACTGCGAAAAGTTAAAGTGAGCATTTATAATTAAAAATGTATTGCAAGTTACATAAAAATAATGAAGTTCTACTTTCTATGAAAATTTTTACATTATTACCTACAGATCAGGCAAAATTTGCTGAATCAGCAATTTTTACTCTCAGGGGTGGAATTTAAGGCTTGTTTTATCATAGTTGCCCTTAATCAACTTTTTATTGATACACTTACAAATTGCATAGGTAAAAAAAGTTCCTTCATTGATTTAGTGTAAAAATATATATCCCCCTTAAGGTGGCACGGTAGTATTTCCTGGCCCATAGGGATAATGATAGCCTTTTTAGAATTTTCACCACTTTCTGACACTGCAAAAAAATCTACATTCACACTTAACTGAAGTACTTTCATTTTACTATTCAGAAATGAATTTGAATATGTATCATGACCGTTTACTTTTTTTGCTATTTTTAGAAACCTAAGGTCACTAGTAATTTTAGGTCTTTTATGGTGCAGTGAATACAAAATTTAAAAAAATTCTCAAAAATTCATTTTCATCTGTATGTAAAATTATTTCATATTTTTCTACACCTGATTCATCCCTCAGTTTGGGAAAGTATGTTCAGTTGATACTGTATTTTTTGTCCAATCACACTGTTTAGATACATTTACCTAAGTAGGGTACACAAAAGAGCAACCTAAATTCTGGAATGCAAATACTACCGTGCCACCTTAACCAAGACATAACAAACTTGAAACCAGTCATGACACCTATGATGCATAGACTTCTTACTTTGGAACATATTACAATAAAGAATACTAGTCTGCACTCATTTCTTATAAAAAAAAAAATGAAACATTACATCCCTACCCCATCTGGCAGATTTTCACTTTTTTTCATCTTACCATTTTTACTTAAGAAGTGAACAAAACCCAAATATATGATGTTTCAAATCAACACAGAAGTCAAACATGGTGATTTAGGAGGAATTATTGGATTGCCAACTGTGTTTATGGTTAATCAGATTAAAAGAAACAGTTTAATCACCAAATCATGAAAACTGATATTAAAGTCCATTCCACATTTTACAGCATGCCTTACATTACTTTAAACATTTTCAGATTATGAGGGCAATACAACAAGAGTCTTTAGATTGCAGTTAACTATTATTCCGTAACTTGTTTGACAATACATGTACTAGAATACATCTCTAAGTTGACTGTTTGTCTATTTCTCATGTATGCATTAAGTTAAATTATGTCCCCTTACATAATCAATTTGCATTTATTGTGCTTTTCACTGTCAGAAAATCTTAACAACTTATGGTATTTGCATGGAAAATGAATAAACCATTTAATCTTGCTGATATAGCATCATAAATACATTCTTTGTCAAAAATAATGTCTATTCAATGTACAGAAACCCCTATTTCTATCTCTATTTCATACCAATATGAGAGCTAAATGAATAAGTAAGGACCCCTTAACCACTTACTGGTTCCCCAAAAGCTCCTACTGGTGTCATGTAACATCAGAACTACTAATTAAACCTTAAGAAAGCTAGTATAGCTGTACTTATGTTGAAAAAAAAATAAGAAATTATGCAATTTATTTATTTCGGTGAAAATAATAGGATGAACATGCAACCGTAGAATGTCGCGTCTCAAATTTCAGTGGTTGCACATGTGTCAGACACTGCGAAAAGTTAAAGCGAGCATTTATAATTAAAAATGTATTGCAAGTTACATAAAAATAATGAAGTTCTACTTTCTATGAAAATTTTTACATTATTACCTACAGATCAGGCAAAATTTGCTGAATCAGCAATTTTTACTCTCAGGGGTGGAATTTAAGGCTTGTTTTATCATAGTTGCCCTTAATCAACTTTTTATTGATACACTTACAAATTGCATAGGTAAAAAAAGTTCCTTCATTGATTTAGTGTAAAAATATATATCCCCCTTAACCAAGACATAACAAACTTGAAACCAGTCATGACACCTATGATGCATAGACTTCTTACTTTGGAACATATTACAATAAAGAATACTAGTCTGCACTCATTTCTTATAAAAAAAAAAATGAAACATTACATCCCTACCCCATCTGGCAGATTTTCACTTTTTTTCATCTTACCATTTTTACTTAAGAAGTGAACAAAACCCAAATATATGATGTTTCAAATCAACACAGAAGTCAAACATGGTGATTTAGGAGGAATTATTGGATTGCCAACTGTGTTTATGGTTAATCAGATTAAAAGAAACAGTTTAATCACCAAATCATGAAAACTGATATTAAAGTCCATTCCACATTTTACAGCATGCCTTACATTACTTTAAACATTTTCAGATTATGAGGGCAATACAACAAGAGTCTTTAGATTGCAGTTAACTATTATTCCGTAACTTGTTTGACAATACATGTACTAGAATACATCTCTAAGTTGACTGTTTGTCTATTTCTCATGTATGCATTAAGTTAAATTATGTCCCCTTACATAATCAATTTGCATTTATTGTGCTTTTCACTGTCAGAAAATCTTAACAACTTATGGTATTTGCATGGAAAATGAATAAACCATTTAATCTTGCTGATATAGCATCATAAATACATTCTTTGTCAAAAATAATGTCTATTCAATGTACAGAAACCCCTATTTCTATCTCTATTTCATACCAATATGAGAGCTAAATGAATAAGTAAGGACCCCTTAACCACTTACTGGTTCCCCAAAAGCTCCTACTGGTGTCATGTAACATCAGAACTACTAATTAAACCTTAAGAAAGCTAGTATAGCTGTACTTATGTTGAAAAAAAAATAAGAAATTATGCAATTTATTTATTTCGGTGAAAATAATAGGATGAACATGCAACCGTAGAATGTCGCGTCTCAAATTTCAGTGGTTGCACATGTGTCAGACACTGCGAAAAGTTAAAGTGAGCATTTATAATTAAAAATGTATTGCAAGTTACATAAAAATAATGAAGTTCTACTTTCTATGAAAATTTTTACATTATTACCTACAGATCAGGCAAAATTTGCTGAATCAGCAATTTTTACTCTCAGGGGTGGAATTTAAGGCTTGTTTTATCATAGTTGCCCTTAATCAACTTTTTATTGATACACTTACAAATTGCATAGGTAAAAAAAGTTCCTTCATTGATTTAGTGTAAAAATATATATCCCCCTTAAGGTGGCACGGTAGTATTTCCTGGCCCATAGGGATAATGATAGCCTTTTTAGAATTTTCACCACTTTCTGACACTGCAAAAAAATCTACATTCACACTTAACTGAAGTACTTTCATTTTACTATTCAGAAATGAATTTGAATATGTATCATGACCGTTTACTTTTTTTGCTATTTTTAGAAACCTAAGGTCACTAGTAATTTTAGGTCTTTTATGGTGCAGTGAATACAAAATTTAAAAAAATTCTCAAAAATTCATTTTCATCTGTATGTAAAATTATTTCATATTTTTCTACACCTGATTCATCCCTCAGTTTGGGAAAGTATGTTCAGTTGATACTGTATTTTTTGTCCAATCACACTGTTTAGATACATTTACCTAAGTAGGGTACACAAAAGAGCAACCTAAATTCTGGAATGCAAATACTACCGTGCCACCTTAACCAAGACATAACAAACTTGAAACCAGTCATGACACCTATGATGCATAGACTTCTTACTTTGGAACATATTACAATAAAGAATACTAGTCTGCACTCATTTCTTATAAAAAAAAAAATGAAACATTACATCCCTACCCCATCTGGCAGATTTTCACTTTTTTTCATCTTACCATTTTTACTTAAGAAGTGAACAAAACCCAAATATATGATGTTTCAAATCAACACAGAAGTCAAACATGGTGATTTAGGAGGAATTATTGGATTGCCAACTGTGTTTATGGTTAATCAGATTAAAAGAAACAGTTTAATCACCAAATCATGAAAACTGATATTAAAGTCCATTCCACATTTTACAGCATGCCTTACATTACTTTAAACATTTTCAGATTATGAGGGCAATACAACAAGAGTCTTTAGATTGCAGTTAACTATTATTCCGTAACTTGTTTGACAATACATGTACTAGAATACATCTCTAAGTTGACTGTTTGTCTATTTCTCATGTATGCATTAAGTTAAATTATGTCCCCTTACATAATCAATTTGCATTTATTGTGCTTTTCACTGTCAGAAAATCTTAACAACTTATGGTATTTGCATGGAAAATGAATAAACCATTTAATCTTGCTGATATAGCATCATAAATACATTCTTTGTCAAAAATAATGTCTATTCAATGTACAGAAACCCCTATTTCTATCTCTATTTCATACCAATATGAGAGCTAAATGAATAAGTAAGGACCCCTTAACCACTTACTGGTTCCCCAAAAGCTCCTACTGGTGTCATGTAACATCAGAACTACTAATTAAACCTTAAGAAAGCTAGTATAGCTGTACTTATGTTGAAAAAAAAATAAGAAATTATGCAATTTATTTATTTCGGTGAAAATAATAGGATGAACATGCAACCGTAGAATGTCGCGTCTCAAATTTCAGTGGTTGCACATGTGTCAGACACTGCGAAAAGTTAAAGCGAGCATTTATAATTAAAAATGTATTGCAAGTTACATAAAAATAATGAAGTTCTACTTTCTATGAAAATTTTTACATTATTACCTACAGATCAGGCAAAATTTGCTGAATCAGCAATTTTTACTCTCAGGGGTGGAATTTAAGGCTTGTTTTATCATAGTTGCCCTTAATCAACTTTTTATTGATACACTTACAAATTGCATAGGTAAAAAAAGTTCCTTCATTGATTTAGTGTAAAAATATATATCCCCCTTAACCAAGACATAACAAACTTGAAACCAGTCATGACACCTATGATGCATAGACTTCTTACTTTGGAACATATTACAATAAAGAATACTAGTCTGCACTCATTTCTTATAAAAAAAAAAATGAAACATTACATCCCTACCCCATCTGGCAGATTTTCACTTTTTTTCATCTTACCATTTTTACTTAAGAAGTGAACAAAACCCAAATATATGATGTTTCAAATCAACACAGAAGTCAAACATGGTGATTTAGGAGGAATTATTGGATTGCCAACTGTGTTTATGGTTAATCAGATTAAAAGAAACAGTTTAATCACCAAATCATGAAAACTGATATTAAAGTCCATTCCACATTTTACAGCATGCCTTACATTACTTTAAACATTTTCAGATTATGAGGGCAATACAACAAGAGTCTTTAGATTGCAGTTAACTATTATTCCGTAACTTGTTTGACAATACATGTACTAGAATACATCTCTAAGTTGACTGTTTGTCTATTTCTCATGTATGCATTAAGTTAAATTATGTCCCCTTACATAATCAATTTGCATTTATTGTGCTTTTCACTGTCAGAAAATCTTAACAACTTATGGTATTTGCATGGAAAATGAATAAACCATTTAATCTTGCTGATATAGCATCATAAATACATTCTTTGTCAAAAATAATGTCTATTCAATGTACAGAAACCCCTATTTCTATCTCTATTTCATACCAATATGAGAGCTAAATGAATAAGTAAGGACCCCTTAACCACTTACTGGTTCCCCAAAAGCTCCTACTGGTGTCATGTAACATCAGAACTACTAATTAAACCTTAAGAAAGCTAGTATAGCTGTACTTATGTTGAAAAAAAAATAAGAAATTATGCAATTTATTTATTTCGGTGAAAATAATAGGATGAACATGCAACCGTAGAATGTCGCGTCTCAAATTTCAGTGGTTGCACATGTGTCAGACACTGCGAAAAGTTAAAGTGAGCATTTATAATTAAAAATGTATTGCAAGTTACATAAAAATAATGAAGTTCTACTTTCTATGAAAATTTTTACATTATTACCTACAGATCAGGCAAAATTTGCTGAATCAGCAATTTTTACTCTCAGGGGTGGAATTTAAGGCTTGTTTTATCATAGTTGCCCTTAATCAACTTTTTATTGATACACTTACAAATTGCATAGGTAAAAAAAGTTCCTTCATTGATTTAGTGTAAAAATATATATCCCCCTTAAGGTGGCACGGTAGTATTTCCTGGCCCATAGGGATAATGATAGCCTTTTTAGAATTTTCACCACTTTCTGACACTGCAAAAAAATCTACATTCACACTTAACTGAAGTACTTTCATTTTACTATTCAGAAATGAATTTGAATATGTATCATGACCGTTTACTTTTTTTGCTATTTTTAGAAACCTAAGGTCACTAGTAATTTTAGGTCTTTTATGGTGCAGTGAATACAAAATTTAAAAAAATTCTCAAAAATTCATTTTCATCTGTATGTAAAATTATTTCATATTTTTCTACACCTGATTCATCCCTCAGTTTGGGAAAGTATGTTCAGTTGATACTGTATTTTTTGTCCAATCACACTGTTTAGATACATTTACCTAAGTAGGGTACACAAAAGAGCAACCTAAATTCTGGAATGCAAATACTACCGTGCCACCTTAACCAAGACATAACAAACTTGAAACCAGTCATGACACCTATGATGCATAGACTTCTTACTTTGGAACATATTACAATAAAGAATACTAGTCTGCACTCATTTCTTATAAAAAAAAAAATGAAACATTACATCCCTACCCCATCTGGCAGATTTTCACTTTTTTTCATCTTACCATTTTTACTTAAGAAGTGAACAAAACCCAAATATATGATGTTTCAAATCAACACAGAAGTCAAACATGGTGATTTAGGAGGAATTATTGGATTGCCAACTGTGTTTATGGTTAATCAGATTAAAAGAAACAGTTTAATCACCAAATCATGAAAACTGATATTAAAGTCCATTCCACATTTTACAGCATGCCTTACATTACTTTAAACATTTTCAGATTATGAGGGCAATACAACAAGAGTCTTTAGATTGCAGTTAACTATTATTCCGTAACTTGTTTGACAATACATGTACTAGAATACATCTCTAAGTTGACTGTTTGTCTATTTCTCATGTATGCATTAAGTTAAATTATGTCCCCTTACATAATCAATTTGCATTTATTGTGCTTTTCACTGTCAGAAAATCTTAACAACTTATGGTATTTGCATGGAAAATGAATAAACCATTTAATCTTGCTGATATAGCATCATAAATACATTCTTTGTCAAAAATAATGTCTATTCAATGTACAGAAACCCCTATTTCTATCTCTATTTCATACCAATATGAGAGCTAAATGAATAAGTAAGGACCCCTTAACCACTTACTGGTTCCCCAAAAGCTCCTACTGGTGTCATGTAACATCAGAACTACTAATTAAACCTTAAGAAAGCTAGTATAGCTGTACTTATGTTGAAAAAAAAATAAGAAATTATGCAATTTATTTATTTCGGTGAAAATAATAGGATGAACATGCAACCGTAGAATGTCGCGTCTCAAATTTCAGTGGTTGCACATGTGTCAGACACTGCGAAAAGTTAAAGCGAGCATTTATAATTAAAAATGTATTGCAAGTTACATAAAAATAATGAAGTTCTACTTTCTATGAAAATTTTTACATTATTACCTACAGATCAGGCAAAATTTGCTGAATCAGCAATTTTTACTCTCAGGGGTGGAATTTAAGGCTTGTTTTATCATAGTTGCCCTTAATCAACTTTTTATTGATACACTTACAAATTGCATAGGTAAAAAAAGTTCCTTCATTGATTTAGTGTAAAAATATATATCCCCCTTAACCAAGACATAACAAACTTGAAACCAGTCATGACACCTATGATGCATAGACTTCTTACTTTGGAACATATTACAATAAAGAATACTAGTCTGCACTCATTTCTTATAAAAAAAAAAATGAAACATTACATCCCTACCCCATCTGGCAGATTTTCACTTTTTTTCATCTTACCATTTTTACTTAAGAAGTGAACAAAACCCAAATATATGATGTTTCAAATCAACACAGAAGTCAAACATGGTGATTTAGGAGGAATTATTGGATTGCCAACTGTGTTTATGGTTAATCAGATTAAAAGAAACAGTTTAATCACCAAATCATGAAAACTGATATTAAAGTCCATTCCACATTTTACAGCATGCCTTACATTACTTTAAACATTTTCAGATTATGAGGGCAATACAACAAGAGTCTTTAGATTGCAGTTAACTATTATTCCGTAACTTGTTTGACAATACATGTACTAGAATACATCTCTAAGTTGACTGTTTGTCTATTTCTCATGTATGCATTAAGTTAAATTATGTCCCCTTACATAATCAATTTGCATTTATTGTGCTTTTCACTGTCAGAAAATCTTAACAACTTATGGTATTTGCATGGAAAATGAATAAACCATTTAATCTTGCTGATATAGCATCATAAATACATTCTTTGTCAAAAATAATGTCTATTCAATGTACAGAAACCCCTATTTCTATCTCTATTTCATACCAATATGAGAGCTAAATGAATAAGTAAGGACCCCTTAACCACTTACTGGTTCCCCAAAAGCTCCTACTGGTGTCATGTAACATCAGAACTACTAATTAAACCTTAAGAAAGCTAGTATAGCTGTACTTATGTTGAAAAAAAAATAAGAAATTATGCAATTTATTTATTTCGGTGAAAATAATAGGATGAACATGCAACCGTAGAATGTCGCGTCTCAAATTTCAGTGGTTGCACATGTGTCAGACACTGCGAAAAGTTAAAGTGAGCATTTATAATTAAAAATGTATTGCAAGTTACATAAAAATAATGAAGTTCTACTTTCTATGAAAATTTTTACATTATTACCTACAGATCAGGCAAAATTTGCTGAATCAGCAATTTTTACTCTCAGGGGTGGAATTTAAGGCTTGTTTTATCATAGTTGCCCTTAATCAACTTTTTATTGATACACTTACAAATTGCATAGGTAAAAAAAGTTCCTTCATTGATTTAGTGTAAAAATATATATCCCCCTTAACCAAGACATAACAAACTTGAAACCAGTCATGACACCTATGATGCATAGACTTCTTACTTTGGAACATATTACAATAAAGAATACTAGTCTGCACTCATTTCTTATAAAAAAAAAAATGAAACATTACATCCCTACCCCATCTGGCAGATTTTCACTTTTTTTCATCTTACCATTTTTACTTAAGAAGTGAACAAAACCCAAATATATGATGTTTCAAATCAACACAGAAGTCAAACATGGTGATTTAGGAGGAATTATTGGATTGCCAACTGTGTTTATGGTTAATCAGATTAAAAGAAACAGTTTAATCACCAAATCATGAAAACTGATATTAAAGTCCATTCCACATTTTACAGCATGCCTTACATTACTTTAAACATTTTCAGATTATGAGGGCAATACAACAAGAGTCTTTAGATTGCAGTTAACTATTATTCCGTAACTTGTTTGACAATACATGTACTAGAATACATCTCTAAGTTGACTGTTTGTCTATTTCTCATGTATGCATTAAGTTAAATTATGTCCCCTTACATAATCAATTTGCATTTATTGTGCTTTTCACTGTCAGAAAATCTTAACAACTTATGGTATTTGCATGGAAAATGAATAAACCATTTAATCTTGCTGATATAGCATCATAAATACATTCTTTGTCAAAAATAATGTCTATTCAATGTACAGAAACCCCTATTTCTATCTCTATTTCATACCAATATGAGAGCTAAATGAATAAGTAAGGACCCCTTAACCACTTACTGGTTCCCCAAAAGCTCCTACTGGTGTCATGTAACATCAGAACTACTAATTAAACCTTAAGAAAGCTAGTATAGCTGTACTTATGTTGAAAAAAAAATAAGAAATTATGCAATTTATTTATTTCGGTGAAAATAATAGGATGAACATGCAACCGTAGAATGTCGCGTCTCAAATTTCAGTGGTTGCACATGTGTCAGACACTGCGAAAAGTTAAAGTGAGCATTTATAATTAAAAATGTATTGCAAGTTACATAAAAATAATGAAGTTCTACTTTCTATGAAAATTTTTACATTATTACCTACAGATCAGGCAAAATTTGCTGAATCAGCAATTTTTACTCTCAGGGGTGGAATTTAAGGCTTGTTTTATCATAGTTGCCCTTAATCAACTTTTTATTGATACACTTACAAATTGCATAGGTAAAAAAAGTTCCTTCATTGATTTAGTGTAAAAATATATATCCCCCTTAACCAAGACATAACAAACTTGAAACCAGTCATGACACCTATGATGCATAGACTTCTTACTTTGGAACATATTACAATAAAGAATACTAGTCTGCACTCATTTCTTATAAAAAAAAAAATGAAACATTACATCCCTACCCCATCTGGCAGATTTTCACTTTTTTTCATCTTACCATTTTTACTTAAGAAGTGAACAAAACCCAAATATATGATGTTTCAAATCAACACAGAAGTCAAACATGGTGATTTAGGAGGAATTATTGGATTGCCAACTGTGTTTATGGTTAATCAGATTAAAAGAAACAGTTTAATCACCAAATCATGAAAACTGATATTAAAGTCCATTCCACATTTTACAGCATGCCTTACATTACTTTAAACATTTTCAGATTATGAGGGCAATACAACAAGAGTCTTTAGATTGCAGTTAACTATTATTCCGTAACTTGTTTGACAATACATGTACTAGAATACATCTCTAAGTTGACTGTTTGTCTATTTCTCATGTATGCATTAAGTTAAATTATGTCCCCTTACATAATCAATTTGCATTTATTGTGCTTTTCACTGTCAGAAAATCTTAACAACTTATGGTATTTGCATGGAAAATGAATAAACCATTTAATCTTGCTGATATAGCATCATAAATACATTCTTTGTCAAAAATAATGTCTATTCAATGTACAGAAACCCCTATTTCTATCTCTATTTCATACCAATATGAGAGCTAAATGAATAAGTAAGGACCCCTTAACCACTTACTGGTTCCCCAAAAGCTCCTACTGGTGTCATGTAACATCAGAACTACTAATTAAACCTTAAGAAAGCTAGTATAGCTGTACTTATGTTGAAAAAAAAATAAGAAATTATGCAATTTATTTATTTCGGTGAAAATAATAGGATGAACATGCAACCGTAGAATGTCGCGTCTCAAATTTCAGTGGTTGCACATGTGTCAGACACTGCGAAAAGTTAAAGTGAGCATTTATAATTAAAAATGTATTGCAAGTTACATAAAAATAATGAAGTTCTACTTTCTATGAAAATTTTTACATTATTACCTACAGATCAGGCAAAATTTGCTGAATCAGCAATTTTTACTCTCAGGGGTGGAATTTAAGGCTTGTTTTATCATAGTTGCCCTTAATCAACTTTTTATTGATACACTTACAAATTGCATAGGTAAAAAAAGTTCCTTCATTGATTTAGTGTAAAAATATATATCCCCCTTAACCAAGACATAACAAACTTGAAACCAGTCATGACACCTATGATGCATAGACTTCTTACTTTGGAACATATTACAATAAAGAATACTAGTCTGCACTCATTTCTTATAAAAAAAAAAATGAAACATTACATCCCTACCCCATCTGGCAGATTTTCACTTTTTTTCATCTTACCATTTTTACTTAAGAAGTGAACAAAACCCAAATATATGATGTTTCAAATCAACACAGAAGTCAAACATGGTGATTTAGGAGGAATTATTGGATTGCCAACTGTGTTTATGGTTAATCAGATTAAAAGAAACAGTTTAATCACCAAATCATGAAAACTGATATTAAAGTCCATTCCACATTTTACAGCATGCCTTACATTACTTTAAACATTTTCAGATTATGAGGGCAATACAACAAGAGTCTTTAGATTGCAGTTAACTATTATTCCGTAACTTGTTTGACAATACATGTACTAGAATACATCTCTAAGTTGACTGTTTGTCTATTTCTCATGTATGCATTAAGTTAAATTATGTCCCCTTACATAATCAATTTGCATTTATTGTGCTTTTCACTGTCAGAAAATCTTAACAACTTATGGTATTTGCATGGAAAATGAATAAACCATTTAATCTTGCTGATATAGCATCATAAATACATTCTTTGTCAAAAATAATGTCTATTCAATGTACAGAAACCCCTATTTCTATCTCTATTTCATACCAATATGAGAGCTAAATGAATAAGTAAGGACCCCTTAACCACTTACTGGTTCCCCAAAAGCTCCTACTGGTGTCATGTAACATCAGAACTACTAATTAAACCTTAAGAAAGCTAGTATAGCTGTACTTATGTTGAAAAAAAAATAAGAAATTATGCAATTTATTTATTTCGGTGAAAATAATAGGATGAACATGCAACCGTAGAATGTCGCGTCTCAAATTTCAGTGGTTGCACATGTGTCAGACACTGCGAAAAGTTAAAGTGAGCATTTATAATTAAAAATGTATTGCAAGTTACATAAAAATAATGAAGTTCTACTTTCTATGAAAATTTTTACATTATTACCTACAGATCAGGCAAAATTTGCTGAATCAGCAATTTTTACTCTCAGGGGTGGAATTTAAGGCTTGTTTTATCATAGTTGCCCTTAATCAACTTTTTATTGATACACTTACAAATTGCATAGGTAAAAAAAGTTCCTTCATTGATTTAGTGTAAAAATATATATCCCCCTTAACCAAGACATAACAAACTTGAAACCAGTCATGACACCTATGATGCATAGACTTCTTACTTTGGAACATATTACAATAAAGAATACTAGTCTGCACTCATTTCTTATAAAAAAAAAAATGAAACATTACATCCCTACCCCATCTGGCAGATTTTCACTTTTTTTCATCTTACCATTTTTACTTAAGAAGTGAACAAAACCCAAATATATGATGTTTCAAATCAACACAGAAGTCAAACATGGTGATTTAGGAGGAATTATTGGATTGCCAACTGTGTTTATGGTTAATCAGATTAAAAGAAACAGTTTAATCACCAAATCATGAAAACTGATATTAAAGTCCATTCCACATTTTACAGCATGCCTTACATTACTTTAAACATTTTCAGATTATGAGGGCAATACAACAAGAGTCTTTAGATTGCAGTTAACTATTATTCCGTAACTTGTTTGACAATACATGTACTAGAATACATCTCTAAGTTGACTGTTTGTCTATTTCTCATGTATGCATTAAGTTAAATTATGTCCCCTTACATAATCAATTTGCATTTATTGTGCTTTTCACTGTCAGAAAATCTTAACAACTTATGGTATTTGCATGGAAAATGAATAAACCATTTAATCTTGCTGATATAGCATCATAAATACATTCTTTGTCAAAAATAATGTCTATTCAATGTACAGAAACCCCTATTTCTATCTCTATTTCATACCAATATGAGAGCTAAATGAATAAGTAAGGACCCCTTAACCACTTACTGGTTCCCCAAAAGCTCCTACTGGTGTCATGTAACATCAGAACTACTAATTAAACCTTAAGAAAGCTAGTATAGCTGTACTTATGTTGAAAAAAAAATAAGAAATTATGCAATTTATTTATTTCGGTGAAAATAATAGGATGAACATGCAACCGTAGAATGTCGCGTCTCAAATTTCAGTGGTTGCACATGTGTCAGACACTGCGAAAAGTTAAAGTGAGCATTTATAATTAAAAATGTATTGCAAGTTACATAAAAATAATGAAGTTCTACTTTCTATGAAAATTTTTACATTATTACCTACAGATCAGGCAAAATTTGCTGAATCAGCAATTTTTACTCTCAGGGGTGGAATTTAAGGCTTGTTTTATCATAGTTGCCCTTAATCAACTTTTTATTGATACACTTACAAATTGCATAGGTAAAAAAAGTTCCTTCATTGATTTAGTGTAAAAATATATATCCCCCTTAACCAAGACATAACAAACTTGAAACCAGTCATGACACCTATGATGCATAGACTTCTTACTTTGGAACATATTACAATAAAGAATACTAGTCTGCACTCATTTCTTATAAAAAAAAAAATGAAACATTACATCCCTACCCCATCTGGCAGATTTTCACTTTTTTTCATCTTACCATTTTTACTTAAGAAGTGAACAAAACCCAAATATATGATGTTTCAAATCAACACAGAAGTCAAACATGGTGATTTAGGAGGAATTATTGGATTGCCAACTGTGTTTATGGTTAATCAGATTAAAAGAAACAGTTTAATCACCAAATCATGAAAACTGATATTAAAGTCCATTCCACATTTTACAGCATGCCTTACATTACTTTAAACATTTTCAGATTATGAGGGCAATACAACAAGAGTCTTTAGATTGCAGTTAACTATTATTCCGTAACTTGTTTGACAATACATGTACTAGAATACATCTCTAAGTTGACTGTTTGTCTATTTCTCATGTATGCATTAAGTTAAATTATGTCCCCTTACATAATCAATTTGCATTTATTGTGCTTTTCACTGTCAGAAAATCTTAACAACTTATGGTATTTGCATGGAAAATGAATAAACCATTTAATCTTGCTGATATAGCATCATAAATACATTCTTTGTCAAAAATAATGTCTATTCAATGTACAGAAACCCCTATTTCTATCTCTATTTCATACCAATATGAGAGCTAAATGAATAAGTAAGGACCCCTTAACCACTTACTGGTTCCCCAAAAGCTCCTACTGGTGTCATGTAACATCAGAACTACTAATTAAACCTTAAGAAAGCTAGTATAGCTGTACTTATGTTGAAAAAAAAATAAGAAATTATGCAATTTATTTATTTCGGTGAAAATAATAGGATGAACATGCAACCGTAGAATGTCGCGTCTCAAATTTCAGTGGTTGCACATGTGTCAGACACTGCGAAAAGTTAAAGTGAGCATTTATAATTAAAAATGTATTGCAAGTTACATAAAAATAATGAAGTTCTACTTTCTATGAAAATTTTTACATTATTACCTACAGATCAGGCAAAATTTGCTGAATCAGCAATTTTTACTCTCAGGGGTGGAATTTAAGGCTTGTTTTATCATAGTTGCCCTTAATCAACTTTTTATTGATACACTTACAAATTGCATAGGTAAAAAAAGTTCCTTCATTGATTTAGTGTAAAAATATATATCCCCCTTAACCAAGACATAACAAACTTGAAACCAGTCATGACACCTATGATGCATAGACTTCTTACTTTGGAACATATTACAATAAAGAATACTAGTCTGCACTCATTTCTTATAAAAAAAAAAATGAAACATTACATCCCTACCCCATCTGGCAGATTTTCACTTTTTTTCATCTTACCATTTTTACTTAAGAAGTGAACAAAACCCAAATATATGATGTTTCAAATCAACACAGAAGTCAAACATGGTGATTTAGGAGGAATTATTGGATTGCCAACTGTGTTTATGGTTAATCAGATTAAAAGAAACAGTTTAATCACCAAATCATGAAAACTGATATTAAAGTCCATTCCACATTTTACAGCATGCCTTACATTACTTTAAACATTTTCAGATTATGAGGGCAATACAACAAGAGTCTTTAGATTGCAGTTAACTATTATTCCGTAACTTGTTTGACAATACATGTACTAGAATACATCTCTAAGTTGACTGTTTGTCTATTTCTCATGTATGCATTAAGTTAAATTATGTCCCCTTACATAATCAATTTGCATTTATTGTGCTTTTCACTGTCAGAAAATCTTAACAACTTATGGTATTTGCATGGAAAATGAATAAACCATTTAATCTTGCTGATATAGCATCATAAATACATTCTTTGTCAAAAATAATGTCTATTCAATGTACAGAAACCCCTATTTCTATCTCTATTTCATACCAATATGAGAGCTAAATGAATAAGTAAGGACCCCTTAACCACTTACTGGTTCCCCAAAAGCTCCTACTGGTGTCATGTAACATCAGAACTACTAATTAAACCTTAAGAAAGCTAGTATAGCTGTACTTATGTTGAAAAAAAAATAAGAAATTATGCAATTTATTTATTTCGGTGAAAATAATAGGATGAACATGCAACCGTAGAATGTCGCGTCTCAAATTTCAGTGGTTGCACATGTGTCAGACACTGCGAAAAGTTAAAGTGAGCATTTATAATTAAAAATGTATTGCAAGTTACATAAAAATAATGAAGTTCTACTTTCTATGAAAATTTTTACATTATTACCTACAGATCAGGCAAAATTTGCTGAATCAGCAATTTTTACTCTCAGGGGTGGAATTTAAGGCTTGTTTTATCATAGTTGCCCTTAATCAACTTTTTATTGATACACTTACAAATTGCATAGGTAAAAAAAGTTCCTTCATTGATTTAGTGTAAAAATATATATCCCCCTTAACCAAGACATAACAAACTTGAAACCAGTCATGACACCTATGATGCATAGACTTCTTACTTTGGAACATATTACAATAAAGAATACTAGTCTGCACTCATTTCTTATAAAAAAAAAAATGAAACATTACATCCCTACCCCATCTGGCAGATTTTCACTTTTTTTCATCTTACCATTTTTACTTAAGAAGTGAACAAAACCCAAATATATGATGTTTCAAATCAACACAGAAGTCAAACATGGTGATTTAGGAGGAATTATTGGATTGCCAACTGTGTTTATGGTTAATCAGATTAAAAGAAACAGTTTAATCACCAAATCATGAAAACTGATATTAAAGTCCATTCCACATTTTACAGCATGCCTTACATTACTTTAAACATTTTCAGATTATGAGGGCAATACAACAAGAGTCTTTAGATTGCAGTTAACTATTATTCCGTAACTTGTTTGACAATACATGTACTAGAATACATCTCTAAGTTGACTGTTTGTCTATTTCTCATGTATGCATTAAGTTAAATTATGTCCCCTTACATAATCAATTTGCATTTATTGTGCTTTTCACTGTCAGAAAATCTTAACAACTTATGGTATTTGCATGGAAAATGAATAAACCATTTAATCTTGCTGATATAGCATCATAAATACATTCTTTGTCAAAAATAATGTCTATTCAATGTACAGAAACCCCTATTTCTATCTCTATTTCATACCAATATGAGAGCTAAATGAATAAGTAAGGACCCCTTAACCACTTACTGGTTCCCCAAAAGCTCCTACTGGTGTCATGTAACATCAGAACTACTAATTAAACCTTAAGAAAGCTAGTATAGCTGTACTTATGTTGAAAAAAAAATAAGAAATTATGCAATTTATTTATTTCGGTGAAAATAATAGGATGAACATGCAACCGTAGAATGTCGCGTCTCAAATTTCAGTGGTTGCACATGTGTCAGACACTGCGAAAAGTTAAAGTGAGCATTTATAATTAAAAATGTATTGCAAGTTACATAAAAATAATGAAGTTCTACTTTCTATGAAAATTTTTACATTATTACCTACAGATCAGGCAAAATTTGCTGAATCAGCAATTTTTACTCTCAGGGGTGGAATTTAAGGCTTGTTTTATCATAGTTGCCCTTAATCAACTTTTTATTGATACACTTACAAATTGCATAGGTAAAAAAAGTTCCTTCATTGATTTAGTGTAAAAATATATATCCCCCTTAACCAAGACATAACAAACTTGAAACCAGTCATGACACCTATGATGCATAGACTTCTTACTTTGGAACATATTACAATAAAGAATACTAGTCTGCACTCATTTCTTATAAAAAAAAAAATGAAACATTACATCCCTACCCCATCTGGCAGATTTTCACTTTTTTTCATCTTACCATTTTTACTTAAGAAGTGAACAAAACCCAAATATATGATGTTTCAAATCAACACAGAAGTCAAACATGGTGATTTAGGAGGAATTATTGGATTGCCAACTGTGTTTATGGTTAATCAGATTAAAAGAAACAGTTTAATCACCAAATCATGAAAACTGATATTAAAGTCCATTCCACATTTTACAGCATGCCTTACATTACTTTAAACATTTTCAGATTATGAGGGCAATACAACAAGAGTCTTTAGATTGCAGTTAACTATTATTCCGTAACTTGTTTGACAATACATGTACTAGAATACATCTCTAAGTTGACTGTTTGTCTATTTCTCATGTATGCATTAAGTTAAATTATGTCCCCTTACATAATCAATTTGCATTTATTGTGCTTTTCACTGTCAGAAAATCTTAACAACTTATGGTATTTGCATGGAAAATGAATAAACCATTTAATCTTGCTGATATAGCATCATAAATACATTCTTTGTCAAAAATAATGTCTATTCAATGTACAGAAACCCCTATTTCTATCTCTATTTCATACCAATATGAGAGCTAAATGAATAAGTAAGGACCCCTTAACCACTTACTGGTTCCCCAAAAGCTCCTACTGGTGTCATGTAACATCAGAACTACTAATTAAACCTTAAGAAAGCTAGTATAGCTGTACTTATGTTGAAAAAAAAATAAGAAATTATGCAATTTATTTATTTCGGTGAAAATAATAGGATGAACATGCAACCGTAGAATGTCGCGTCTCAAATTTCAGTGGTTGCACATGTGTCAGACACTGCGAAAAGTTAAAGTGAGCATTTATAATTAAAAATGTATTGCAAGTTACATAAAAATAATGAAGTTCTACTTTCTATGAAAATTTTTACATTATTACCTACAGATCAGGCAAAATTTGCTGAATCAGCAATTTTTACTCTCAGGGGTGGAATTTAAGGCTTGTTTTATCATAGTTGCCCTTAATCAACTTTTTATTGATACACTTACAAATTGCATAGGTAAAAAAAGTTCCTTCATTGATTTAGTGTAAAAATATATATCCCCCTTAACCAAGACATAACAAACTTGAAACCAGTCATGACACCTATGATGCATAGACTTCTTACTTTGGAACATATTACAATAAAGAATACTAGTCTGCACTCATTTCTTATAAAAAAAAAAATGAAACATTACATCCCTACCCCATCTGGCAGATTTTCACTTTTTTTCATCTTACCATTTTTACTTAAGAAGTGAACAAAACCCAAATATATGATGTTTCAAATCAACACAGAAGTCAAACATGGTGATTTAGGAGGAATTATTGGATTGCCAACTGTGTTTATGGTTAATCAGATTAAAAGAAACAGTTTAATCACCAAATCATGAAAACTGATATTAAAGTCCATTCCACATTTTACAGCATGCCTTACATTACTTTAAACATTTTCAGATTATGAGGGCAATACAACAAGAGTCTTTAGATTGCAGTTAACTATTATTCCGTAACTTGTTTGACAATACATGTACTAGAATACATCTCTAAGTTGACTGTTTGTCTATTTCTCATGTATGCATTAAGTTAAATTATGTCCCCTTACATAATCAATTTGCATTTATTGTGCTTTTCACTGTCAGAAAATCTTAACAACTTATGGTATTTGCATGGAAAATGAATAAACCATTTAATCTTGCTGATATAGCATCATAAATACATTCTTTGTCAAAAATAATGTCTATTCAATGTACAGAAACCCCTATTTCTATCTCTATTTCATACCAATATGAGAGCTAAATGAATAAGTAAGGACCCCTTAACCACTTACTGGTTCCCCAAAAGCTCCTACTGGTGTCATGTAACATCAGAACTACTAATTAAACCTTAAGAAAGCTAGTATAGCTGTACTTATGTTGAAAAAAAAATAAGAAATTATGCAATTTATTTATTTCGGTGAAAATAATAGGATGAACATGCAACCGTAGAATGTCGCGTCTCAAATTTCAGTGGTTGCACATGTGTCAGACACTGCGAAAAGTTAAAGTGAGCATTTATAATTAAAAATGTATTGCAAGTTACATAAAAATAATGAAGTTCTACTTTCTATGAAAATTTTTACATTATTACCTACAGATCAGGCAAAATTTGCTGAATCAGCAATTTTTACTCTCAGGGGTGGAATTTAAGGCTTGTTTTATCATAGTTGCCCTTAATCAACTTTTTATTGATACACTTACAAATTGCATAGGTAAAAAAAGTTCCTTCATTGATTTAGTGTAAAAATATATATCCCCCTTAACCAAGACATAACAAACTTGAAACCAGTCATGACACCTATGATGCATAGACTTCTTACTTTGGAACATATTACAATAAAGAATACTAGTCTGCACTCATTTCTTATAAAAAAAAAAATGAAACATTACATCCCTACCCCATCTGGCAGATTTTCACTTTTTTTCATCTTACCATTTTTACTTAAGAAGTGAACAAAACCCAAATATATGATGTTTCAAATCAACACAGAAGTCAAACATGGTGATTTAGGAGGAATTATTGGATTGCCAACTGTGTTTATGGTTAATCAGATTAAAAGAAACAGTTTAATCACCAAATCATGAAAACTGATATTAAAGTCCATTCCACATTTTACAGCATGCCTTACATTACTTTAAACATTTTCAGATTATGAGGGCAATACAACAAGAGTCTTTAGATTGCAGTTAACTATTATTCCGTAACTTGTTTGACAATACATGTACTAGAATACATCTCTAAGTTGACTGTTTGTCTATTTCTCATGTATGCATTAAGTTAAATTATGTCCCCTTACATAATCAATTTGCATTTATTGTGCTTTTCACTGTCAGAAAATCTTAACAACTTATGGTATTTGCATGGAAAATGAATAAACCATTTAATCTTGCTGATATAGCATCATAAATACATTCTTTGTCAAAAATAATGTCTATTCAATGTACAGAAACCCCTATTTCTATCTCTATTTCATACCAATATGAGAGCTAAATGAATAAGTAAGGACCCCTTAACCACTTACTGGTTCCCCAAAAGCTCCTACTGGTGTCATGTAACATCAGAACTACTAATTAAACCTTAAGAAAGCTAGTATAGCTGTACTTATGTTGAAAAAAAAATAAGAAATTATGCAATTTATTTATTTCGGTGAAAATAATAGGATGAACATGCAACCGTAGAATGTCGCGTCTCAAATTTCAGTGGTTGCACATGTGTCAGACACTGCGAAAAGTTAAAGTGAGCATTTATAATTAAAAATGTATTGCAAGTTACATAAAAATAATGAAGTTCTACTTTCTATGAAAATTTTTACATTATTACCTACAGATCAGGCAAAATTTGCTGAATCAGCAATTTTTACTCTCAGGGGTGGAATTTAAGGCTTGTTTTATCATAGTTGCCCTTAATCAACTTTTTATTGATACACTTACAAATTGCATAGGTAAAAAAAGTTCCTTCATTGATTTAGTGTAAAAATATATATCCCCCTTAACCAAGACATAACAAACTTGAAACCAGTCATGACACCTATGATGCATAGACTTCTTACTTTGGAACATATTACAATAAAGAATACTAGTCTGCACTCATTTCTTATAAAAAAAAAAATGAAACATTACATCCCTACCCCATCTGGCAGATTTTCACTTTTTTTCATCTTACCATTTTTACTTAAGAAGTGAACAAAACCCAAATATATGATGTTTCAAATCAACACAGAAGTCAAACATGGTGATTTAGGAGGAATTATTGGATTGCCAACTGTGTTTATGGTTAATCAGATTAAAAGAAACAGTTTAATCACCAAATCATGAAAACTGATATTAAAGTCCATTCCACATTTTACAGCATGCCTTACATTACTTTAAACATTTTCAGATTATGAGGGCAATACAACAAGAGTCTTTAGATTGCAGTTAACTATTATTCCGTAACTTGTTTGACAATACATGTACTAGAATACATCTCTAAGTTGACTGTTTGTCTATTTCTCATGTATGCATTAAGTTAAATTATGTCCCCTTACATAATCAATTTGCATTTATTGTGCTTTTCACTGTCAGAAAATCTTAACAACTTATGGTATTTGCATGGAAAATGAATAAACCATTTAATCTTGCTGATATAGCATCATAAATACATTCTTTGTCAAAAATAATGTCTATTCAATGTACAGAAACCCCTATTTCTATCTCTATTTCATACCAATATGAGAGCTAAATGAATAAGTAAGGACCCCTTAACCACTTACTGGTTCCCCAAAAGCTCCTACTGGTGTCATGTAACATCAGAACTACTAATTAAACCTTAAGAAAGCTAGTATAGCTGTACTTATGTTGAAAAAAAAATAAGAAATTATGCAATTTATTTATTTCGGTGAAAATAATAGGATGAACATGCAACCGTAGAATGTCGCGTCTCAAATTTCAGTGGTTGCACATGTGTCAGACACTGCGAAAAGTTAAAGTGAGCATTTATAATTAAAAATGTATTGCAAGTTACATAAAAATAATGAAGTTCTACTTTCTATGAAAATTTTTACATTATTACCTACAGATCAGGCAAAATTTGCTGAATCAGCAATTTTTACTCTCAGGGGTGGAATTTAAGGCTTGTTTTATCATAGTTGCCCTTAATCAACTTTTTATTGATACACTTACAAATTGCATAGGTAAAAAAAGTTCCTTCATTGATTTAGTGTAAAAATATATATCCCCCTTAACCAAGACATAACAAACTTGAAACCAGTCATGACACCTATGATGCATAGACTTCTTACTTTGGAACATATTACAATAAAGAATACTAGTCTGCACTCATTTCTTATAAAAAAAAAAATGAAACATTACATCCCTACCCCATCTGGCAGATTTTCACTTTTTTTCATCTTACCATTTTTACTTAAGAAGTGAACAAAACCCAAATATATGATGTTTCAAATCAACACAGAAGTCAAACATGGTGATTTAGGAGGAATTATTGGATTGCCAACTGTGTTTATGGTTAATCAGATTAAAAGAAACAGTTTAATCACCAAATCATGAAAACTGATATTAAAGTCCATTCCACATTTTACAGCATGCCTTACATTACTTTAAACATTTTCAGATTATGAGGGCAATACAACAAGAGTCTTTAGATTGCAGTTAACTATTATTCCGTAACTTGTTTGACAATACATGTACTAGAATACATCTCTAAGTTGACTGTTTGTCTATTTCTCATGTATGCATTAAGTTAAATTATGTCCCCTTACATAATCAATTTGCATTTATTGTGCTTTTCACTGTCAGAAAATCTTAACAACTTATGGTATTTGCATGGAAAATGAATAAACCATTTAATCTTGCTGATATAGCATCATAAATACATTCTTTGTCAAAAATAATGTCTATTCAATGTACAGAAACCCCTATTTCTATCTCTATTTCATACCAATATGAGAGCTAAATGAATAAGTAAGGACCCCTTAACCACTTACTGGTTCCCCAAAAGCTCCTACTGGTGTCATGTAACATCAGAACTACTAATTAAACCTTAAGAAAGCTAGTATAGCTGTACTTATGTTGAAAAAAAATAAGAAATTATGCAATTTATTTATTTCGGTGAAAATAATAGGATGAACATGCAACCGTAGAATGTCGCGTCTCAAATTTCAGTGGTTGCACATGTGTCAGACACTGCGAAAAGTTAAAGTGAGCATTTATAATTAAAAATGTATTGCAAGTTACATAAAAATAATGAAGTTCTACTTTCTATGAAAATTTTTACATTATTACCTACAGATCAGGCAAAATTTGCTGAATCAGCAATTTTTACTCTCAGGGGTGGAATTTAAGGCTTGTTTTATCATAGTTGCCCTTAATCAACTTTTTATTGATACACTTACAAATTGCATAGGTAAAAAAAGTTCCTTCATTGATTTAGTGTAAAAATATATATCCCCCTTAACCAAGACATAACAAACTTGAAACCAGTCATGACACCTATGATGCATAGACTTCTTACTTTGGAACATATTACAATAAAGAATACTAGTCTGCACTCATTTCTTATAAAAAAAAAAATGAAACATTACATCCCTACCCCATCTGGCAGATTTTCACTTTTTTTCATCTTACCATTTTTACTTAAGAAGTGAACAAAACCCAAATATATGATGTTTCAAATCAACACAGAAGTCAAACATGGTGATTTAGGAGGAATTATTGGATTGCCAACTGTGTTTATGGTTAATCAGATTAAAAGAAACAGTTTAATCACCAAATCATGAAAACTGATATTAAAGTCCATTCCACATTTTACAGCATGCCTTACATTACTTTAAACATTTTCAGATTATGAGGGCAATACAACAAGAGTCTTTAGATTGCAGTTAACTATTATTCCGTAACTTGTTTGACAATACATGTACTAGAATACATCTCTAAGTTGACTGTTTGTCTATTTCTCATGTATGCATTAAGTTAAATTATGTCCCCTTACATAATCAATTTGCATTTATTGTGCTTTTCACTGTCAGAAAATCTTAACAACTTATGGTATTTGCATGGAAAATGAATAAACCATTTAATCTTGCTGATATAGCATCATAAATACATTCTTTGTCAAAAATAATGTCTATTCAATGTACAGAAACCCCTATTTCTATCTCTATTTCATACCAATATGAGAGCTAAATGAATAAGTAAGGACCCCTTAACCACTTACTGGTTCCCCAAAAGCTCCTACTGGTGTCATGTAACATCAGAACTACTAATTAAACCTTAAGAAAGCTAGTATAGCTGTACTTATGTTGAAAAAAAAATAAGAAATTATGCAATTTATTTATTTCGGTGAAAATAATAGGATGAACATGCAACCGTAGAATGTCGCGTCTCAAATTTCAGTGGTTGCACATGTGTCAGACACTGCGAAAAGTTAAAGTGAGCATTTATAATTAAAAATGTATTGCAAGTTACATAAAAATAATGAAGTTCTACTTTCTATGAAAATTTTTACATTATTACCTACAGATCAGGCAAAATTTGCTGAATCAGCAATTTTTACTCTCAGGGGTGGAATTTAAGGCTTGTTTTATCATAGTTGCCCTTAATCAACTTTTTATTGATACACTTACAAATTGCATAGGTAAAAAAAGTTCCTTCATTGATTTAGTGTAAAAATATATATCCCCCTTAACCAAGACATAACAAACTTGAAACCAGTCATGACACCTATGATGCATAGACTTCTTACTTTGGAACATATTACAATAAAGAATACTAGTCTGCACTCATTTCTTATAAAAAAAAAATGAAACATTACATCCCTACCCCATCTGGCAGATTTTCACTTTTTTTCATCTTACCATTTTTACTTAAGAAGTGAACAAAACCCAAATATATGATGTTTCAAATCAACACAGAAGTCAAACATGGTGATTTAGGAGGAATTATTGGATTGCCAACTGTGTTTATGGTTAATCAGATTAAAAGAAACAGTTTAATCACCAAATCATGAAAACTGATATTAAAGTCCATTCCACATTTTACAGCATGCCTTACATTACTTTAAACATTTTCAGATTATGAGGGCAATACAACAAGAGTCTTTAGATTGCAGTTAACTATTATTCCGTAACTTGTTTGACAATACATGTACTAGAATACATCTCTAAGTTGACTGTTTGTCTATTTCTCATGTATGCATTAAGTTAAATTATGTCCCCTTACATAATCAATTTGCATTTATTGTGCTTTTCACTGTCAGAAAATCTTAACAACTTATGGTATTTGCATGGAAAATGAATAAACCATTTAATCTTGCTGATATAGCATCATAAATACATTCTTTGTCAAAAATAATGTCTATTCAATGTACAGAAACCCCTATTTCTATCTCTATTTCATACCAATATGAGAGCTAAATGAATAAGTAAGGACCCCTTAACCACTTACTGGTTCCCCAAAAGCTCCTACTGGTGTCATGTAACATCAGAACTACTAATTAAACCTTAAGAAAGCTAGTATAGCTGTACTTATGTTGAAAAAAAAATAAGAAATTATGCAATTTATTTATTTCGGTGAAAATAATAGGATGAACATGCAACCGTAGAATGTCGCGTCTCAAATTTCAGTGGTTGCACATGTGTCAGACACTGCGAAAAGTTAAAGTGAGCATTTATAATTAAAAATGTATTGCAAGTTACATAAAAATAATGAAGTTCTACTTTCTATGAAAATTTTTACATTATTACCTACAGATCAGGCAAAATTTGCTGAATCAGCAATTTTTACTCTCAGGGGTGGAATTTAAGGCTTGTTTTATCATAGTTGCCCTTAATCAACTTTTTATTGATACACTTACAAATTGCATAGGTAAAAAAAGTTCCTTCATTGATTTAGTGTAAAAATATATATCCCCCTTAACCAAGACATAACAAACTTGAAACCAGTCATGACACCTATGATGCATAGACTTCTTACTTGGAACATATTACAATAAAGAATACTAGTCTGCACTCATTTCTTATAAAAAAAAAATGAAACATTACATCCCTACCCCATCTGGCAGATTTTCACTTTTTTTCATCTTACCATTTTTACTTAAGAAGTGAACAAAACCCAAATATATGATGTTTCAAATCAACACAGAAGTCAAACATGGTGATTTAGGAGGAATTATTGGATTGCCAACTGTGTTTATGGTTAATCAGATTAAAAGAAACAGTTTAATCACCAAATCATGAAAACTGATATTAAAGTCCATTCCACATTTTACAGCATGCCTTACATTACTTTAAACATTTTCAGATTATGAGGGCAATACAACAAGAGTCTTTAGATTGCAGTTAACTATTATTCCGTAACTTGTTTGACAATACATGTACTAGAATACATCTCTAAGTTGACTGTTTGTCTATTTCTCATGTATGCATTAAGTTAAATTATGTCCCCTTACATAATCAATTTGCATTTATTGTGCTTTTCACTGTCAGAAAATCTTAACAACTTATGGTATTTGCATGGAAAATGAATAAACCATTTAATCTTGCTGATATAGCATCATAAATACATTCTTTGTCAAAAATAATGTCTATTCAATGTACAGAAACCC